>NC_142009.1:2918705-3068705 GCF_049901735.1 Notechis scutatus
CTCAATTCTCATCCAAGAAGCTGCTTCAGCTCTGACTTCTTGGATGAGAAGCAAAACGTCTTCAAAGAAAAAACAAACAAACAAGAAAGTCCAATTGCCTCTTGGGACAACGGATGGAAACTAATCAAGGAGAGAAGCAACCTCGAACTAAGGAGGAATGTCCTGAGTGTTAGAACAATGAACCAGTGGAACAGCTCGCCACCAGAAGTTGTGGGTGCCCCATCACTGGAGGCTTTCAAGAAGAGACTGGAGAGCCACTTGTCTGAAATGAGAAAAGGCTCCTGCCTGAGCAGGGGGGCTGGACTAGAAGACCTCTAAGGCCCCTTCCAACTCTTATTCTGTATTCTATGTAGAGTTGCAATTTTCCTCTACTCCAGAGCCCCGAAGGAGTTTTCAATCATAGAGCATAAACTCCACCTGCTGGCAATTCTCAGCAGAAGCAGAGAAATTAGTTCCATCCACAGGTCCCCCAAACTTGGCTAACTTTAAGAGCTGGCTGGAGAATTCTGGGAGTTGAAGTCCACAAGTCTTAAAGTTAGCCAAGTTTGGAGACCTCTCTTCTACATACAGGTGGTCCTCAGCCTGTACTCTCTTCGGTTTGTTTGTGGAGGACTTGCTATTACGAAGGAGAACAAACTTCAGGCCAGATTATAATAGAATTACCTGAGTCTCTCCCGGCTCCATGAAGTAGGCGGTGATGCTTTGAAGGCCCAGGGCGCGGCCTGAGAGCCACTCCACCCCGGCCAGGATAATCTGCAGCAGGCTTCGCTGGGTGCGGATGTGATGGTAGGCTTTGCTGAAGGAGTGTGCGATCCCCTGCGGAAGGGCAAAGGGGTCATTTAGGGTTGGAAGTTCACCCCCCTGAAAGCATGCTGGCTTTCGGATAGAAAGCCCCTACAGAGAGTGGTGAGGACAGCGGAGAAGATTATATAGGAAGCCCGCTTCCCGTTATTCAGGATGCCGCTTATCTATCAGCGCTATGGGCTTAGAGCGCAAAGCGTTGTTAGAGACCCCACACACCCACTTTATGGACTGTTTCTGTTGCTCCCCTACTACACAAGTATCTGTAGTAGGACTACTAGAGTCTGTTACAACTTTGTTCCCTATGCCCTCCATCTGCTAAACTTGCAAGATGTACCGTATTTGCCGGCGTATAAGACGACTTTTTGCCCCAAAAACATGCCTCCAAGTGGGGGTCGTCTTATACGCCGGTATATCCACTGCCGGCTTTCGGAGGCTTGTTGGACGCAGCGAAGGCGCCTCTGGCTTCCTGGATCCCCTGCGTCGCTTCCCGCTTCATCCCGCCGCCTCGCTCCGCCCGAGGCTGCAGCCTTACTGCTCTTCCCACGGCCCTGGCACTCTGCCCTGCCGCTGCAGCCCCAGGGATTTCTGGAGGGCGTTTCCAGTGGTGGTGGGGGTCGTCTTATACGCCGGGTCGCCTTATACGCCGGCAAACACGGTATTTATCTCGCCATGTATATGTATACATCCGAACTGTACTGTGTTGCTTCTCTGTGGCACATAATATATGTGGCTATATGCATAATTTTGTATTGATTTACCTATTTATTTATTTTGTCATGTTCATCAACTTTTTATTGGAAGTGGTGACCCTTTGAGAGCTATATGCAGTGAAATTTCATTTTAATGTATGCCGATTAGTGTACATTTAAAGTGACAATAAAGTTATTCTATTCTTTTTCTGTTTGTTCTATTCCATTCTATTCTATTCTGGGAGTGGAAGTCCTCCCTCTTAAAGCAGGCTGACTGGGGGATTCTGGAGTGGAAGTCCTCCCTCTTAAAGCAGGCTGGCTGGGGGATTCTGGGAGTGGAAGCCCACCCTCTTAAAGCAGGCTGGCTGGGGGATTCTGGGAGTGGAAGCCCACCCTCTTAAAGCAGGCTGGCTGGGGATTCTGGGAGTGGAAGTCCACCCTCTTAAAGCATGCTGGCTGGGGATTCTGGGAGATGAAGTCCTCCCCTCTTAAAGCAGGCTGGCTGGGGGGATTCTGGGAGATGAAGTCCTCCCCTCTTAAAGCAGGCTGGCTGGGGGATTCTGGGAGTGGAAGTCCACCCTCTTAAAGCAGGCTGGCTGGGGGATTCTGGGAGTGGAAGTCCACCCCTCTTAAAGCAGGCTGGCTGGGGGATTCTGGGAGATGAAGTCCTCCCCTCTTAAAGCAGGCTGGCTGGGGATTCTGGGAGTGGAAGTCCACCCCTCTTAAAGCAGGCTGGCTGGGGATTCTGGGAGATGAAGTCCCCCTCTTAAAGCAGGCTGGCTGGGGGATTCTGGGAGTGGAAGTCCTCCCCTCTTAAAGCCTGCTGGCTGGGAATTCTGGGAGTGGAAGTCCACCCCTCTTAAAGCAGGCTGGCTGGGGGATTCTGGGAGTGGAAGTCCACCCCTCTTAAAGGAGGCTGGCTGGGGGATTCTGGGAGTGGAAGTCCACCCCTCTTAAAGCAGGCTGGCTGGGGATTCTGGGAGTGGAAGTCCACCCTCTTAAAGGAGGCTGGCTGGGGATTCTGGGAGTGGAAGTCCATCCCTCTTAAAGCAGGCTGGCTGGGGATTCTGGGAGTCCACCCTCTTAAAGCATGCTGGCTGGGGATTCTGGGAGTGGAAGTCCATCCCTCTTAAAGCAGGCTGGCTGGGGGATTCTGGGAGTCCACCCTCTTAAAGCATGCTGGCTGGGGATTCTGGGAGTGGAAGTCCACCCCTCTTAAAGGATGCTGACTGGGGATTCTGGGAGTGGAAGTCCATCCCTCTTAAAGCAGGCTGGCTGGGGGATTATGGGACTGGAAGTCCTCCCCTCTTAAAGCAGGCTGGCTGGGGGATTCTGGGAGTGGAAGCCCACCCTCTTAAAGCATCCTGGCTGGGGGATTCTGGGAGTGGAAGTCCATCCCTCTTAAAGCAGGCTGGCTGGGGGATTCTGGGAGTGGAAGTCCACCCTCTTAAAGCAGGCTGGCTGGGGGATTCTGGGAGTGGAAGTCCTCCTCTTAAAGCATGGCTGGCTGGGGATTCTGGGAGTGGAAGCCCTCCTTCTTAAAGCCTTCTGGCTGGGGGATTCTGGGAGTGGAAGCCCTCCCTCTTAAAGCAGGCTGGCTGGGGGATTCTGGGAGTGGAAGTCCTCCCTCTTAAAGCAGGCTGGCTGGGGATTCTGGGAGTGGAAGTCCTCCCTCTTAAAGCAGGCTGGCTGGGGGATAATGGGAGTGGAAGCCCACCCCTCTTAAAGCAGGCTGGCTGGGGATTCTGGGAGTGGAAGCCTTCCCCTCTTAAAGCAGGTTGGATGGGGGATTCTGGGAGTGGAAGTCCTCCCCTCTTAAAGCCGGCTGGCTGGGGGATTCTGGGAGTGAAAGTCCACCCCTCTTAAAGCAGGCTGGCTGGGGGATTCTGGGAGTGGAAGGCTGGAAGCCCACCCCTCTTAAAGTCGGCTGGCTGGGTCAGGAATTCAAGCCCCTAAGGTTGCGAAATGTTACCTTGCCCTCCTGTAAACTCCCCCAAAGGAATAGCTAATGAAATCTTCCTCACAAAATCAAGATAATTATAACTGAAGACTATGAAATGGAAGCACAAAACAATTTGTAAACCAAACCGGCACGCTGTCTGTACCTATATGGAAGACGATTTGATGTTTTTATGTTTTGTTTGTTTATGTTTTGTTTTAAAAACCAATAAAAATTTATTAAAAAAAAATCAAGACAAGCCCCATCACTTCCACACACACACACCCCTCGCCCCCCAGTCCTGACTACCCATATTAACCCCCACCTGATAGTAGCGGATCTCGTGGGGCATGAAGATGGTTTTTTCGTTCTTGTCCTGGAGGGTATCCAGCCCGAGGATGCCAAAGACCCTTCTCTGGACATCTTCTAGCGGCAGCACCAGGAAGGAGCCCCTTTGCTCGTCTCGGGGCCGATCTGGGTTCCAGAAGTGGGTATTTCCATGCAGCTGGACTCGGGGGACGTGGATGGGCTTGTCATCCAAGACAGCTGCGAAGCTGTGGGGTGGGGGTGCAGGAGGGAAGAGAGGCTTTGGTGAGGGGGGGTCAGCAAAGCAGCAGCAGGAGAGGAGGGGGCTGCCTCATAATCGGTACCATAAATGGATGGAAGGCATGGATGGCATGAACAGAGGGATCGAAAAATGGATGGATCGATGAAAATATATATACATACATGCACACACACACACACACACACACACACACATATGCAAAAGACCACTCATGAATCTTCACAAAATCCCCAGAACGGTAAAGGCTACAAACTTGACATTTGGCCTGTAGGTTCCTCTTGGCTTCTAAGGGCTCACTAAGAAAGGATTTTTCCAAATGACTATCAGAGCATTAGCATTGTGTATATTCTTCTTCTTCTTCTTCTTCTTCTTCTTCTTCTTCTTCTTCTTCTTCTTCTTCTTCTTCTTCTTCTTCTTCTTCTTCTTCTTCTTCTTCTTCTTCTTCTTCTTCTTCTTCTTCTTCTTCTTCTTCTTCTCCTCCTTCTCCTTCTTCTCCTTCTCCTTCTCCTTCTCCTTCTTCTCTGATGCTAAGGAGTTCTACTCCCACTCCCCACCTGAAAAGAAATCTCTTCCAAAGGCAAAACACAAGCAGAGGAGTTTCAGTTTCACAGCACCAAGCAGCTTTAGTACAGAACAGTTGAGCTAAGCCACGCCCAGGCTCCTTGCTGTCTCCTCCTTGCTCACACAGCAAATACTGTTTCAATTTCCAAACAGCCTTCAACTCTCTCTAACACATTGACAGGATGCTAGCCAGATGAATACCGATGGATGCTGGTAGGCAGAGGCAGAATTTCCTCCCCTCCCCTATTTTCCTCTCCAAGAACTAAGCCCGACCACATAGTTTCGTAGTGAAGCACGGGTATCGAGCTAGTGGATAGATAGATGGATAGTTGGATGGATAGATGGATGGATTGATGGGTGGATGGAGGGTGGGAAGGATAGAGGGAGGGATGGGCGGGCAGGCAGGCAGTTGGCAAATAGATATGGATAGATAGATGGATGGACGGATTGAAAGACTGGTGGATTGATGGGGGAATGGATGGATGGGATGAATGGATAGATTGAAAAATTGGATTGATGAAATACATGGATGGATGCATAGATGGATGGACGGATGGATGGATGAGATAGATGGAGGCATTAATAGATGGATGGATGGATGAATTGATTAATGGATGGATGGGATGGATGGATGGATCAAAAATCGATGAATGGATGAATGGATGGGATGGATCGATGGATTGAAAGATTGATGGATTGATGAGTGAATGGACAGCTGGATGGGTGAGATGGATGGATGAGATGGATCAATGGTTGAAAAATCCTTGAATGGATGGATAGATGGGTCAAAGGAACGATGACTGGATGACTGGATAGCATGGATAGATGGATTGAAACATTGATGGATTGATGAGCGAATGGGAAGATGGATGGATGGATGAGATAGATGGATGGGATGAATAGATGGTTGAAAAATCCATGAATGGATGGATAGATGGCTCAAATGAACGGTCACTGGATGAATGGATGGGATGGATAGATGGATTGAAACATTGATGGATTGATGAGTGAATGGATGGATGAGATGGATGGATAGATTGAAAAATTGGATTGATGAATACATGGATGGATGCATAGATGGATGGATGGATGAGATAGATGGAGGCATTAATAGATGGATGGATGGATGAATTGATTAATGGATGGATGGGATGAATGGATGGATGGATCAAAAATCGATGAATGGATGGATAGATGGATCAAAGGAACAATGACTGGATGACTGGATGGGATGGATAGATGGATTGAAAGATTGATGGATTGATGAGTGAATGGACAGCTGGATGGGTGAGATGGTTGGATGAGATGGGTCAATGGTTGAAAAATCCATGAATGGATGGATAGATGGGTCAAATGAATGGTGACTGGATGAATGGATGGGATGGATAATGGATTGAAAGATGGATGGATTGATGAGTGTATGGAAAGATGGATGGATGGATGAGATAGATGGATGGGATGGATCGATGGTTGAAAAATCCATGAATGGATGGATAGATGGGTCAAAGGAACGATGACTGGATGACTGGATAGGATGGATAGATGGATTGAAAAATGGATGGATTGATGAGCGAATGGGAAGATGGGTGGATGGATGAGATAGATGGATGGGATGAATAGATGGTTGGATCAAAAATCGATGAATGGATGGATAGATGGCTCAAATGAACGGTGACTGGATGAATGGATGGGATGGATAGATGGATTGAAAGATTGATGGATTGACGAGCGAATGGATGGAGGAGATGGATGGATGGATGGTTGCCCAATCAGAGTCCCTTACCTGACTCCTGGCATATCCATGAAAAGGATCTGGTTGAGGAGATAAGGGGCATCATCTTCCGTGCAAGCCACGTAGCGGAGAAGAATGTCTCCCCGGTCAGGGGCAACGATGTTATATTCCAGAAGGGCGATGTAGGCGCTGACTTTCTTCTTGTTCCCGTGGGCATCAGTGTCCTGCAAGAGAGAGAGAGTGCAGACGTATCACCCTAAATTATGGGGCAGTTTAACCCTAACCCTAACCTCGAATCTTGGACTTGCAAAGGACCTACCAGTCCCTTGGACTTGAAACGTCCAACGCCATACACAGGGAAGATTCACTAGGCCGGTCTTTCTCAACCCTTTTAATCGAAGATGAGTGGACTTCAACTCCCAGAATTCCCCAGCCAGCACCCAGAAGAAACTAAGCCCATAATGCGAATTTTCTCAGCTTGCAGATAGGTGGATTTTAATTCCCAGAACTGGCCAGCCAGAAGGCAAAAGAGACTTGGCCCATAATGCAATGTTTTTCAATGTCATTCCCCCGGTCAGAGTCTGAATCTGAGGAGGAAGACAAACAGCTGACTGTTCTGACCCAAACCTGGTTCCAAGGAAACCCAACACCAAACAGAGATAAAAGCAAAACCTTTTAATGATTCTTTACTAATTTAGTTCCTTCCTGGTTAAAAGGCTGTTTCAAAGTAATTGCCTCTGATAAGAAGGAGCCTGGCCAAGGTGGTGCAAGGCTGCCAAGAACACTAGATAAAGTTACTAAGAAATATTTCAAACACAAAGAGTCTCCAAGCACAAACTAAGAGAATCCGAACGTCCACCAGGCCTGAGTGCAAAAACTTTGTTGCTTCCTGCAAAGAACTCCGGTTTCTCAGCTGGCTTTTATCCCTTCAGGGAGGGGCCATTACCTTGCAGCCTTACTCCCGAGTTGCCCGTGCTGCTGCAGCTGCTCTTTCCTACGAGCAGCCCTGCGCGCACACGCACTGGACACAGGCTCCTCGGGGGCCTCTTCCTCACTGCTGCCAGCCTCCACAATCTCCGAAGGCAAATAAATATTTACAATATTTACATATAAGCCATGCCCAGCCAGTCACGTGACCACTGAGCTACACCCACAAATTAGGCCATGCCCACAGAACCAGTTGTTAAGAAATTCGAATCCCACCCCTGGTCACAGGTGATTTTGTGGTTCGCTGGCAGCAGGTGCAGACATCTGGGGCCTCGGAGAGCGAGGACTCAGGTGTGGGGCCTGTGTGTGATGCAGGGATGGGGCCAGGACCATCAGGGAGTGGAGTGCTGCCTTTGGAGATTGTGGAGGCTGGCAGCAGTGAGGAAGAGGCCCCCGAGGAGCCTGTGTCCAGTGCGTGTGCGTGCAGGGCTGCTTGAAGGAAAGAGCATTTGCAGCAGCACGGACGACTCAGGAGTAAGGCTGCAAGGTGATGGCCCCTCCCTTAAGAGATAAAAGCCAGCTGAGAAACCGGAGTTCTTTGCAGGAAGCAAAGACGTTTTTGCACTCGAGCCTTGTGGACGTTCGGATTCTCTTAGTTTGTGTTTGGAGACTCTTTGTGTTTGAAATATTTCTTAGTAACTTTATCTAGTGTTCTTGGCAGCCTTGCACCACCTTGGCAAGGCTCGTTCTTATCAGAGACAATGAGTTTTAATAGCCTTTTAACCGTGAATTAACAGAATTCGCAGAGAAGCTTGAAAAGGTTTTGCTTTTATCTCTGTTTGGTGTTGGTTTCCTTGGAACCAGGTTTGGGTCAGAACAGGTGACTGGAAATGACCTAGGCCAGAGTTGGCTTCATCCAGGTCAGTGCCAGCATGTCGCCTCCAATAAACCCTTGGAAGTCTTTTTGAAGTTTGGCTCGAGAGTCATGATTGAATGAGGGCGATCGCTGGAATCCTGACACTCGGTGCCGTCCCGAGTCCGAGGCTCCGTGACCAGCCTGGTTTGACGGAGCTCCTCACCCTGGAGAGCGCCTTGAAGACCTCTTGGTAGATGGGCTCCATGCACCCTCCGCTGGTCATGGCCGCGTGTTCGATCCGGAGCAGCCATTTGCGCCGGGTGTATCCTCGCAGCCGTTCCAGGTGGGTGCGCCCCACGGCCATCATCAGGAACTCCACGACGTTGTCCAAGACTTCCTCTTGGGGCCCGGTGAGCTCGGACACCACCAGCTCGATGTAGATTTGGAAGTCTTTCTGCGTTAACTTCACGATCCCGCTGGGGTGCCAGGTGGGGAAAGGGAGCTGCTTCTTAGCTGCGGGAGGGGAGAGGGAGGACGTAAGGGTCAGCCCGGGGCCTGTGCTTTTCGGCTGGGGGCCCAGGAAGCAGAGGTGGGATTCAGCCGGTTCTGACCGGTTCTGGAGAACCGGTAGCGGAAATATTGAGTAGTTCGGAGAACCAGAAAAATCCCACCTCTGACTGGCCCCGCCAACCCCATCTCTCCTCTGCCTCCCATTGAGTCCCAGCTGATCGGCTGGGTCTCCTTTGGTTGCCCTGCCCAGGAGAACGGAGCTGGAAAGCAGGTCAGAGGGGTGGGGAGGGAAGGGGGATTTTGCAGTATATCCTTCCCCTGCCACACCCACCAAGCCACGGCCACAGTAAAAAAAATTGAATCCCATCACTGGAAGGAAGAGAGGAAGGAAAGGGATGGAAGAGGAACGAAAGGGGAAGGAAGAGAAGAAGGAAAGGGATGGAAGAGAGGAAGGAAAGGGATGGAAGAGAGGAAGGAAAGGGATGGAAGAGAAGAATGAAAGGGGAAGGAAGAGAGGAAGGAAAGGGATGGAAAAAAGGAAGGAAAGGGATGGAAGAGAGGAACAAAGGGGGAAGGAAGAGAGGAAGGAAAGGGATGAAAGAGAGGAAGGAAAGGGATGGAAGAGAGGAACAAAAGGGGAAGGAAGAGAGGAAGGAAGGGGGAAGGAAGAGAGAAACAAACGGAAGAAAGCACAGGTGGTCTTCATCCAGTTCAGACCAGTTCTAGAGAACCGGTAGTGGAAACTTGGAGTAGTTGGGAGAAGCGGCCAATCCCACCTCTGACTGGCCCCGCCAACCCCATCTATTCTCAGCCTCCCATTGAGTCCCTGCTGATCGGCTGGGTCTCCTTTGGTTGCCCTGCACAAGAGAACGGAGCTGGAAAGCAGGTCAGAGGGGTGGGGAGGGAAGGGGGATTTTGCAGTATATCCTTCCCCCGCCACGTCCACCAAGCCACACCCAACAAGCCACGCCCACAGAACGGGTAGTAAATTTTTTTGAATCCCACCACTGCCAGGAAATGGACCTGGTGGTCTCCGCTCCGGATTCTTTCAGAGGATGCAATTAAAAACATGCTGTTTTCTTCCGCAGGAATGGGAGAAACCAAGATCAGAAGGTGCACCTGCCCCACGCTGGATCAGCAGCAGAAGTGTCAACAAATAGCAGAGTTGGGAAGGGACCCCGGAGGTCCTCTAGTCCAACCCCCTGCTCAAGCAGGAGGCCCTATACTATTTCAGACAAATGGTTGTTCCAATCTCTTCTTAAAAACCTCCAGCGTTGCGGTACAGGTAGTCCTCAACTTACAACAGTTTATTTACTGGCCATTTGAAGTTACAATTTTTTTTTAAAAGGTTGACTTATAACTGTTTTTCACACTTACGACCATTGCAGCATTTCCCCGCGGTCATGTGATCAAAATTCAGAGGCTTGGCAAACTGGTTCGTATTTATGACGGTTGGAGTGTCCCCAGGGTCCTGTGATCAATTTTTGCGGCTTTCTGATGAGCGGAGTCAATGAGGGAGCCAGATTCACTTAACAACCATCTCAACGAACCCATAAGAACCCATAAGCAACCACGGGAGGAACAGCTGTAAAACGGGGGCAATGCTCACTGAACAAATGTCTCGCTTAGCAACGGAAATTTTGGCCCAAAGCGTGGTTGTAAGTTGAGGACTTCCTGCATTTGTGGCTCTGCCATCTATTGACACAGAGAGATGAACCATGTTTACCCACCATTCGAATGAGACAATAAAACAGCTAAGAAGGAAACGAATAGAGCAGAAAAACATCCTCCCCAGCAGACAACACCAGCGGATAAGCAGGGATTGACACCAGAGAAACAGTCAGACAGAAAACAATGACCCCAAATCAAAGAAGTGCCAAGGAGAAAAGCAGACTCCCACCAACACAAACCCCACACTCACCAGCACTGATGATGTTACCTAGTTGGGTCATGAAACGTCTGCAAAAAAACCAACCGAGCTCAGAGAGCATCAAGGACCCCACAGTCGTCGTCCTTAACTGAAAAACAGCACTGGTTCACTTAAGGACAATTGTGGCAAGAAAGGTCGTAAAATAAGGGCAAATTCATTTAATGACTGTCTCGCTTAGCCATGGAGGTTTTGGACTCAATTGTGGTCCTAGCGATCGTTACAAAACGTGGCAATGCCTACAAAGGGAGGCCTGTACTTAATAACATACATTTTGGGCTTGATTGGTGTCGTACGTATGTTGAGGAGTTGGAATGGACCTCGAAAGTCATCTAGCAGGAGTGAATAACAGGAAGCGAGCTTATTATAATCTTCTCCGCTGTCCTCACCACTCTCTGTAGGGACTTTCTAGCAGGAGACCCTATATTGTTAGACTTAGAATAACTTTATTGCCACTTTGAATGTACACTAATTGGCATACATCAAAATGAAATTTTGTTGCCAACAGCTCTCAAAGGGTCACCACCTGCAATAGCCACACTGCATAAAAATATGACAAAATAAATAAATACAAAATTATGCGCGTACCCACACATATTCTATGACACAGAAAAACAACACAGTCTAGTTTGGATGTATACATGTGCATGGCGAGAGGAACGGATCTTGCGAGTTTGCCAGATGGATGGCATAGGGAACAAAGCGGTTACAGGATCTGGAAGTCCTTGCTGGAAATACTTCGAAGCCTCCTCTCAGAGGAGAGCAACAGAAACAGATCGTAAAATGGATGTGTGGGGTTCTCTAACAATGCTTTGAGCTGTGAGCACATAGCGCTTATAAGCAGCATCCCGAATAACAGGAAGTGAGCTTCCTATAATCTTCTCCATTGTCCTCACCACTCTCTGTAAGGACTTTCTATCTGTTGTCCTCACCACTCTCTGTAAGGATTTTCTATCTGCTGTCCTCACCACTCTCTGTAAGGACTTTCTATCTGCTGTCCTCACCACTCTCTGTAGAGACTTTCTATCTGTTGTCCTCACCACTCTCTGCAGGGACTTTCTATCTGTTGTCCTCACCACTCTCTGTAGGGATTTTCTCTCTATTGTCCTCACCACTCTCTGTAAGGACTTTCTATCTGCTGTCCTCACCACCCTCTGTAGGGACTTTCTATCTGTTGTCCTCACCACTCTCTGCAGGGACTTTCTATCTGCTGTCCTCACCACTCTCTGTAGGGATTTTCTCTCTATTGTCCTCACCACTCTCTGTAAGGACTTTCTATCTGCTGTCCTCACCACTCTCTGTAAGGACTTTCTATCTGTTGTCCTCACCACTCTCTGCAGGGACTTTCTATCTGCTGTCCTCACCACTCTCTGTAGGGATGTTCTCTCTATTGTCCTCACCACTCTCTGTAAGGACTTTCTATCTGCTGTCCTCACCACCCTCTGTAGGGACTTTCTCTCTGTTGTCCTCACCACTCTCTGTAGGGACTTTCTATCTGCTGTACTCACCACTCTCTGTAGGGACTTTCTCTCTGTTGTCCTCACCACTCTCTGTAGGGACTTTCTATCTGCTGTCCTCACCACTCTCTGTAGGGATTTTCTCTCTGTTGTCCTCACCACTCTCTGTAAGGACTTTCTATCTGCTGTCCTCACCACTCTCTGTAGGGATTTTCTCTCTGTTGTCCTCATCACTCTCTGTAAGGACTTTCTATCTGCTGTCCTCACCACTCTCTGTAAGGACTTTCTATCTGCTGTCCTCACCACTCTCTGTAGAGACTTTCTATCTGCTGTCCTCACCACTCTCTGTAGGGATTTTCTCTCTGTTGTCCTCATCACTCTCTGTAAGGACTTTCTATCTGCTGTCCTCACCACTCTCTGTAGGGATTTTCTATTCGAAGCACTGCTGCCACCAAACCAAACAGGGATGCAGTTTGTTAAAACGCTTCTCAATCATGCCCCTGTAAAAAGTGGCCAGGACAGAAAGAGAAAGAGATGCTCTCCTCATACCAACGCAGGAAATGCAGATGCTGGTTTGCCTGCTTCACTAAGGATGACGTGTGTGGAAAGACCCATTCAGATTGTTGGTTATCTGCACCCCCAGGATACTTAATACGGTTGACCACCTCGATGGCTGCGTCCTGTTCCTCATCAAGGCAGCTATTTTTTTCTGGGAAGGTCTTTGCGTTCCTCTCACCCTTGATCAAGGCTTCTTCTTCCATGCCTTCCTTAAAGGTGCTGAGGACGGTGTCCACTTCGGTCATCTCTAAGAACCCCGAAGATTCGTTGTCCCACATCTCAAATAGGGCTGCGATGAGAAGCTGTTGTCGGACCAACATGGACGAATGATGAACCTGGGGGAGTGGGAGGGGGGATGACAACGGCAATATTAGAAAACACACAAATGAGCCCAAAATTGCTGCTGCTAAGCGAGGTTAAGTAAGTTTCACCCCGTTTGATGACCTTTCTTACCACGGGGGTTCAATGAGTCACCGCAGTCATTAAGTTACTAAAAATAGCCATAGCAGATTTTATATACCACTTCACAGTGCTTTTACAGCCCTCTTTGAGTCGGCATCTTGCCCCCCTAAACTCTGGCTCCTCCTTTTACTCACCTTGGAAGGACGGAAGTCTGTCAGGGTTGAACTACTGGCAGTGGGCAGGGTCAGCCTGCAATACTACATTCTAACCACTGCACCACAAAGGCTTCCTTCCTTCCTTTCCTTCCTTCCTTCCTTCCTTCCTTCCTTCCTTCCTTCCTTCCTTCCTTCTTCCCTCCCTCCCTTCTTTCTCTCTTCCCTACCTTCCTCTCTCCTTCCATCCTACAGTAAACTCCAGATGTTCTTTTCTCTCTCCTTCTTTCCCTCCTTCCTTCCTTCCTCCTTCCTTCCCTTCCTCCCTCCCTTCTTTTTCTCTTCCCTTCCTTCCTCTCTCCTTCCCTCCTACAGTAAATTTCTTTTCTCTCTCTCTCCTTCCTTCCTCCTTCCCTCCCTCCCTCCCTTCTTTCTGTCTTCCCTCCCTTCCTCTCTCCTTCCCTCCTACAGTAAATTTCTTCTCTCTCTCTCTTTCCTTCCTCCTTCCCTCCCTTCCTCCCTCCCTTCTTTTCTCTTCCCTTCCTTCCTCTCTCCTTCCCTCCTACAGTAAATTTCTTTTCTCTCTCTCTCCTTCCTTCCTCCTTCCCTCCTTCCCTCTCTCCCTCCCTTCTTTCTGTCTTCCCTTCCTTCCTCTCTCCTTCCCTCCTACAGTAAATTTCTTTTCTCTCTCTCTCCTTCCTTCCTCCTTCCCTCCTTCCCTCTCTCCCTCCCTTCTTTCTGTCTTCCCTTCCTTCATCTCTCCTTCCCTCCTACAGTAAATTTCTTTTCTCTCTTTCTCTCTTTCCTTCCTTCCTCCTTCCCTCCCTCCCTCCCTTATTTCTCTCTTCCCTTCCTTTCTCTCTCCTTCCCTCCTACATTAAAGTTCTTTTCTCTCTCTTTCTTCCCTTCCTTCCTCTCTCCTTCCCTCCTACAGTAAATTTCTTTTCTCTCTTTCTCTCTTTCCTTCCTTCCTCCTTCTCTCCCTCCCTCCCTTATTTCTCTCTTCCCTTCCTTTCTCTCTCCTTCCCTCCTACATTAAAGTTCTTTTCTCTCTCTTTCTTCCTTCCTTCCTCTCTCCTTCCCCTACAGTAAACTCAAGACCTTCTTTTCTCCCTCCCTTCTACTCTCCTTCCTCCCTCTCTCCCTCCCTCCTTCCTTTCTCTCTCTCCTTCCTTCCTTCACAAGCATTAGTGCTTATACTTATATACCGCTTTACAGAGCTTTATACCCCTTTTACAGAGTCAGCCTCTTGCCCTCCCACAATCTGAGTCCTCGTTTTACCGACCTCAGAAGGACGAAAGGCTGAGTCAACCTTGAGCCGTTCAGGATCAAACTTCCTGGCAGTCGGCAGAGTCAGCCTGCAATACTCCGCTCTAAACCGCTGCGTCACCATGGCTCTTAACCCGGTTGTTAAGTGAATCCAGCTTCCCCGTGGACTTGGCTGGTCAGAGGGCCTCAAAAAGGGGATCATGTGACCCCAGGGGACACAGCAACGGTCATAAATACAAGTCAGTTGCCCAAGCATCCGAATTTTGATCACGTGACCACGGGGAGGCTGCAACTGTGAAAAATGGTCCTAAGTCACTTTTTCCAGGGCCGTTGTAACTTCAAATGGTCACTAAGCAAATGGTTGCAAGTGGTGGGCCACCTGTCTTGAGGAAAGTGGGTTTTTTTGCGGGTGGAACACAGGCAGGGGTGGGATTCTAGCGGTTTGGACTGGTTCGGGAGAACCAGATATTAAATTTGGCATCTGGTTTGCCGAACCGGTATTTGAACCTGACCCTCTGGCCCTGCCCACCCCTCCCCTCCCTGGAGTCACCACGCGGCCCATTTTCAAGGCAGGCAAGTGCAGGGTCTACACAGAGGCTCTGAGAGGGGGAAATCCCGGCCTTCTGGGAGTTCCAGAAGTCTGGAAATGGCCTCGGGAGCCTGGGGGGAGGCTGTTTTCGCTCTCCCAGAGGCCCGAGGGAAGCCTCAGGACTCTGGGAAAGGATGAAAAACAGCCCTCCCGGAAGTTCCGGTAGGCCACGCCCACCGTGGCCACGCCCACCCAGCAACTGCGCAGCGAACCGGTTGCTGGGATGGTTGAATCCCTTCCTTGGACACAGGGGGCCTCCAGGTGTTTACTTTCTCCAGGTGGCTGAACTTCTCGGCCTCCGTCTGCAGGTACCCCTTCTTCAAGAACTCGGTGACCTTCTTCAGCCTTGGCAGGGACGCCCCGTCGCTGACGAAGGTCTCCATCAGTTGCACAAACTGGGGCAGGTTGAGGTAATTCTTCTCAAAGGGGAGGAGGGAGGCCGGGGGGCCCCGGGCCTGGATTTCGATCATGCCCAGGCGGAGATCTGGAAAGAGAAAGGCTCCCTGGAGCTCCTGGGACCCACAGCCGGCAGGGACGACCCCGGGGCAAAGAAAAAGAAGCAAAGAGGAGGAGGAAGAGGAGGAGGAGCCTAACAATGGATGGATGGATGATAGATAGACAGATAGACAGAAAGACAGATAGACAGGCACAGATATAGAATAGAACAGAATAGAATAGAATAGAATAGAATAGAATAGAATAGAATAGAATAGAATAGAATAGAATTCTTTTATTGGCCAAGTGTGATTGGACACACAAGGAATTTATCTTTGGTGCAAATGCTTTCAGTGTACATAAAAGAAAATACATTTGTCAAGAGTCAAGAATCATCAGGTACAACACTTAATGACAGTCATAGGGTACAATAAACAATCAAATCATACTAGGAAACAGTCAATATAAATTGTAAGGATACTTGATGTTTTTATGTTTTGTTTGTTTATGTTTGTTTTTAAAAACCAATAAAATTTAATATTAAAGAAAAAAGAAAGAGGGAGGGGGGGAGGAGGAAGGAAGAAGGAAAGAAGGAAAGGAAAGAAGGGAATGGGAAAAAAGATGGGAAGGAAGGAAGGAAAAAAGGGAATGGGGAAAAGATGGGAAGGAAGGAAGGAAGGAAGGAGGGAGAAATCCTCAGAAATAAAAGAAATAAAAATAAAAGTCTGTACCTGAGAACCTGGAGTCCTCTTTGTTCCAATCCTCCCGGATCTCCTTGCCGTAATTCGCATACTTGAAGGTCAGATCTGCTGTCTCAAAGTTGCCTGAGAGGAGAGTCAACAAATCATTCTTCTGCTGGCACCACAAAACTTTCCTTTTTATGGAACTTCCTGCCTTCCCCCTGAAGTACGGCTGCCCCCCCCACACACACCTGCTGCTTTCTCTGAAAGTCCCTAAAAATGTGGGACCCCCCAAATGGAGCCCATCAAGTGGCAGATGTGATAGGGCGGTTTGCTATCGGCGAGGTTTTTTTTTTTTTTTTCACGAGCTTTTATTATACAAGAAGTCCCCCACTTACAACAGTTTATTTAGTGACCGTTCTGTCAGCCTTGGAGGCCATTTTTTACTTGGAAGCTTCGAGGCTGCCACATTCAGTTGCCTGGGAATTTGGGACTGGGGGATTTCACAGTGGGGGTAGAAGACGAGACGAAGCAACATTCTTTCTCATAGAGTCAAGGACATGTTGCCCTGCACCTGGAGGGGAGATGACTGGAGGGATGTCTCCATTGGGGGGCAACGGTTTGATTGGGCCATGTGATGGACTGATGGGCGCAGGGGACGGATCTTTGGTTTCTCTTTTGGGAAGGGAAAACCTGGCACTCTCCGATTTGGGTGTCTACTCCCCCTCCCAACCTTAAAAGAAATCTGCCCCAAATGCAAAACACAAGCAGAGGAGAGGAGTTTCAGTTTCACAACAGCGCCAAGCAGCTTTAGTACAGAACAGTTGAGCTAAGCCACACCCAGGCTCCTTGCTGTCTCCTCCTTACTCACATAGCAAATACTCTTTCGGTTTCCAAACAGCCCTCAACTCTCTCACACATTGACAGGACGCTAGCCAGATGAATACCAATGGATGCTGTGTCAGCGTTCCAGGAGCCCTCCATTCCGCCCAATAACTCCGAGACAGACATCTTCTCAAAAGTTCTTTTTTTATTATTTTTGGATAGTAAACTGGCACAACTGGGGAATCCCGAATCTGAAAGTTCCGGATTTCCTTGCAATAAGTAAAAAAACTACAAATCCATCCCCTGCACCCATCATCCCATCACATGCCCCAATCACCATCCGTCCCAACTTGAGACGTCCTCTCACCCAGGTGCAGAAATAACATGACCTTGAATTAGAGAAAAAGAATGTTACTATGTTTAACTACATACACTCCAAGAAATTCCCCCCTCCCACTTTCCCAGGGTCAAAATGTGGCAGCGTGGGAGCAACTGGTTTCAATATGGCCTTCCAAAGCTGACAGTCTGCTCTAAATGCAAAACACAAGCAGAGGAGAGGAGTTTTAGTTTCAGTTTCAGTTTCACAACACCAAGCAGCTGTCAGCGTTCCAACAAACCTCCATTCCAATCAGTAACTCCGAGACAAACATATCTCAAAAATACCTTTATTAGAATAGCACCTGGCACATCTGCGGAAAACCGAATCTGAAAGTTTTTTTCCAGCTTTCCCCAATTTCTCAAACTACAAATCCATCCCCCTTTGGCTGTCATCACATCACGTGGCCCAATCACGACCTGTCCAAAAGTAAGATCCTTATTTCATCCTGTGCCATACTAAATGAGCTTGGACTAACAAAAGAGTATTATTTTGTCTACTTAGAGCTACTTAATTGAAATCACACCCACTTCAACTCTCTCGGGCTATGTGGCAGCGTGGAATATGGCTTCCAAAGCTGATAGCAGCTTTAGTACAGAACAGTTGAGCTAAGCCACGCCTAGGCTTCTTGCTGTCTCCTTGTTCACACAGCAAATACTGTTTCACTTTCCAAACAGCCCTCCACTCTCTCACACACTGACAGGACGCTAGCCAGATGAATACCGATGGATGCTGGTAGGCAGAGGCAGAATTCCCACCCACCCTCGTCATGCCTTTGTTGGAGTCCGATTCTGAGGGGGAGATTGAGCAGCTGACAGGGAGTGGGAGTGTGGCTGTGGTGGCTGTGGTGGCTGTGGAGGAAACGGGGGAAGGGCACAGTCCGGCTGGCCATTCAGAAAAAGACCCAGGGCCACCCCCTCTTCATCCTAGGGCACACAGGAAGGAATGGAGAAGGGAGCAACATGGCTTATGGGGGAGGAAAGGGCCCTGATCCCCTTCATTAGTTGCAGCCGGGAGAACAAGAGATAAGTGGGGCACACAGCTCCTTGCTGGAAGCAAAGCGTGCATTATCTTTGTCGAGGCTTATCTGGGTTTTGGCGGCCTCCCAACTGTGGGTGTTGCATTATCTTTTGAAAGTCTGCAATTTATCATCCTGGCCTGCCGTATTAATTACTTCAGTGTGGTTTGTGTTGTTTTTTTTAAATTTCTAGTTATCTTTACTTTGGGTTCGGACTGCATTTCTGCCCTTCGTAGACTGTTTTTGGAAGAGTTTGATCTCCAGCCGAGGATAACTGGACATTGGGGGCCAAGTTGGAGGCATTAAAGGGAATTTATTCTACTTTTGTGACTTTGTTATTTTTGTGTCATGCCCTGGGTCATCACATACCCCTTATTTTCCTCCCCAAAAACTAAGCCCCACTACATGGTTTTGTAGCGGAGCACAGGTATCCAGCTAGTCTCTAATAAAATGGAACTTTGAGGAAATGTCGGTCTCAGAGTTTATTGCTTTGGAGTTGGTTAGTTGAAACGCTGACCCATTCGAAGTTACAACGGTCTTAGGGACGTTTTGCCCCACCAGCGGCCTTCGTAGCATGCGATCAAAATTCAGGCGCTTGGCAACTGGCTCGTATTTATGACAGCCACGGTGCCCCACGTGATTCCCTTTGGCGAGCCAAGTCAAGGGGTTGGGTGGAAAGCCAGATTCATTTAACGACCGTGTGACTCGCTTAACGACCACAGTGCTTTTGCTTAGCACCCGCGGCAAGAAAGGTTGTAAAACGGGGCAAAGCTCTTTTAACAAATGACTCGCTGAGCAATGGGAATTGGGGGCTAAATTGCAGTCGTAATCTGAAGACGACATGTAGAGTGGATTTTATACATTTTATACAAGTCACCTCTGTGTTAAATTGGGCGGCTCTATGGATTTCTTTAATAAAAGAATTTAGCTCTTCTGACAGCGACTATCTACCTACCTACCTACCTACCTACCTACCTATCTATCTATCTACACTGCTCAAAAAAATAAAGGGAACACTTAAACAACACAATGTAACTCCAAGTCAATCACACTTCTGTGAAATCAAACTGTCCACTTAGGTAGCAACACTGATTGACAATCCATTTCACATGCTGTTGTGCAAATGGAATAGACAACAGGTGGAAAGCAGAGGCAGGTAGCAAGACATCCCCAATAAAGGAGTGGTTCTGCAGGTGGTGACCACAGACCACTTCTCAGGTCCTATGCTTTCTGGCTGATGGTTTGGTCACTTTTGAATGCTGGCGGGGCTTTCACTCTAGTGGTAGCATGAGACGGAGTCTACAACCCACACAAGTGGCTCAGGTAGTGCAGCTCATCCAGGATGGCACATCAATGCGAGCTGTGGCAAGAAGGTTTGCTGTGTCTGTCAGCATAGTGTCCAGAGCATGGAGGCGCTACCAGGAGACAGGCCAGTACATCAGGAGACGTGGAGGAGGCCGTAGGAGGGCAACAACCCAGCATCAGGACCGCTACCTCCGCCTTTGTGCAAGGAGGGACAGGAGGAGCACTGCCAGAGCCCTGCAAAATGACCTCCAGCGGGCCACAAATGTGCATGTGGCTGCTCAAACGGTCAGAAACAGACTCCATGAGGGTGGTATGAGGGCCCGACGTCCACAGGTGGGGTTGTGCTTACAGTCCAACACCATGCAGGATGTTTGGCATTTGCCAGAGAACACCAAGATTGGCAAATTGCCACTGGCGCCCTGTGCTCTTCACAGATGAAAGCAGGTTCACACTGAGCACATGTGAGAGACGTGACAGGGTCTGGAGACGCCATGGAGAACGTTCTGCTGCCTGCAACATCCTCCAGCATGACCGGTTTGGCAGTGGGTCAGTAATGGTGTGGGGTGGCATTCCTTTAGGGGGCCGCACAGCCCTCCATGTGCTCGCCAGAGGTAGCCTGACTGCCATTAGGTACCGAGATGAGATCCTCAGACCCCTTGTGAGACCATATGCTGGTCCGGTTGGCCCTGGGTTCCTCCTAATGCACGACAATGCTAGACCTCATGTGGCTGGAGTGTGTCAGCAGTTCCTGCAAGACGAAGGCATTGATGCTATGGACTGGCCCGCCCGTTCCCCAGACCTGAATCCAATTGAGCACATCTGGGACATCATGTCTCACTCCATCCACCAACGCCACATTGCACCACAGACTGTCCAGGAGTTGGGGGATGCTTTAGTCCAGGTGTGGGAGGAGATCCCTCAGGAGACCATCCGCCACCTCATCAGGAGCATGCCCAGGCGTTGTAGGGAGGTCATACAGGCACGTGGAGGCCACACACACACTACTGAGCCTCATTCTGACTTGTTTTAAGGACATTACATCAAAGTTGGATCAGCCTGTCGTGTTTTTTTCCACTTTAATTTTGAGTGTAACTCCACATCCAGACCTCCATGGGTTGCTCAATTTGATTTCCATTGATAATTCTTGTGTGATTTTGTTGTCAGCACATTCAACTATGTAATGAACAAAGTATTTAATAAGAATATTTCATTCATTCAGATCTAGGATGTCTTATTTTTGTGTTCCCTTTATTTTTTTGAGCAGTGTATATGTTTTCTTATGTTTTTGCAAGTATTTATAGGTATGGTATTCAGCTTTGTTCGGGTATTTTCCCACGTCATTGTAGTTGTGCTTTTAAAGTTGTAGCAACGTTTCGGCAGAATCTCATCTGCCATCATCAGGCTCGTGTGTTGCACTCACAAACATAAAAATCTCCACACCACTAGCCAGACAAACACCTGGGCACAAACAGACCCCCCCGATACCTCCAGCTCAAACACACCCCAACCAGGCACCCAGATGAAACCTAGCTTCCTAACAAATGATAGCCGTCCATTTACTCGGAGCCAAGCCGCGCTAAAAGCCCCCAATACAGGGACACAATGTTGCCAGCCAATCAAGACACACACAAAAAAGCCACAAAACCGACAGAAGATATTAGAAACACCAATCAAGCAGAACACAGCAAACTCCAAGACCAATAAACACAGACCAAGACTCCCAACCAATCAGGAGGAAGAAAAAAAAAACATTCTGGCACAGCAGTAGGCTAGCCCCAAATTTAAAACAGAAACGGCTGTGAAAGTCTGACTCACAGATGAACACAATACAGAAGCCTGATGATGGCAGATGAGATTCTGCCGAAACATCGCTACAACTTTAAAAGAACAACTATAATGACGTGGGAAAATACTTGAACAAAGGTGAATACCATACATACCTACATACATACATATGCCGAAATTGGGTGGGAAGAGATTGAGGGGTGCAAATACCTGACCAGGCCTCCCCGTAGATCCTCTGCGGTCCTTGAGTCCTCTCCAAGCTGGCTTGGCCGGGGGGCCAACGAAGGTTGCCTTTGCCAGGGGGCACCGAGGGCACTTCTGAAAGAGGAAAATTCAAAGCAGGGAAGGATTGAGGCTGGAGATCAGTGGTGGTATTCAGCAGGTTCGCACCGGATCAGGCGAACCGGTAGCAAAGATTTGGCCTGGATTGCCAAACCAGTAGTAAGTTCTGGCTGGCCATGCCCCCACCCGGTCACCTGTTGCTCGCTTGCCCTGCTGACCTGATGCTGGCCCCTTAAGGCAGTGATCCCCAACCTTTTTATGCTGCGGCCCGGGTACCAGCATCAGCTGGGCGCCAGCCCGGCACGCATCAGCTGGGCGCCGCCATTTTTGATGAAAGTGCTTCCGGTGATGTCACCGAAGCACTTTTTCATCAAAAGATGGCGGCGCTAAGCTTCGTGAGCTTTCCGGTAGAAATGGCTTTCTACCCGAAAAGCTCATCGAGCAGCTGAGTGCCGCTTATCTTGATGAAAGTGCTTCCGGTGAGCTTTTACCCGGAAAAGCTCACCGGAAGCACTTTTTCATCAAAAAGATGGCGGCGCCAGCAACCAGCGGCCTGGTAGGACTTGTTCTGCGGACTGCACCGTCCGCGGACCGGTGGTTGGGGACCCCTGCCTTAAGGTATATAGCCACACCCACCAAGCCACGCCCACAGAACTTTTAGTACAAAATTTTGAATCCCACCCCTGCTGGAGATTCACCGCCTCTGATTAGAATTACCTGCGGTTTCAGGTCGGTTTGGAGGTTTTTCAAGAAGAGACTGGACAACCGAGGGTCTGGAACAGTATGGGGTGGTTTGGACTAGATGACCTCCAGAGTCCCTTCCAACCCTTTGAGTCTAAGATTGTATGATTCTCGACTGGCCTTCAGAAGTCAATCACCATCCCCAAGGTTGATTCCTCCATCCGCTTCCAGAATTCCCCATCCGGCATGCTTTAAGACGGATGGACTTCCACTCTAGTGGTGGGATTCAAATTTTTTTTTTTTACTACTGGTTCTGGGGTGTGGCATGGTGGCAGAGGTGGTCTTCAGCTGGTTCTGACCGGTTCTGGAGAACCGGGAGCGGAGATTTTGAGTAGTTCGGAAGAACCGGCCAATCCCACCTCTGACTGGCCCCACCAACCCCATCTCTTCTCTGCCTCCCATTGAGTCCCAGCTGATCGGCTGGGTCTCCTTTGGTTGCCCTGCCTAGGAGAACGGAGCTGGAAAGCAGGTTAGTCAGGTGGGGAGGGAATGGGGATTTTGAAGTATCCTTTCCCTGCCATGCCCGCCAAGCCACACCCACAGAATGCCACGCCCACCAAGCCACACCCACAGCTGATCGGCTGGGTCTCCTTTGGTTGCCCTGCACAGGAGAAAGGAGCTGGAAAGCAGGTGTCAGCCTTCAAGATCTTCTTCTATTGCTTTGCATCTTTCGGCTGCCATAAGTAACGGGGAGGAGGGGGATAGTATGGGAAGCGAGCTGGAGGTGGTATAAACTAGCATTGTATAAAATGAGGAGGGGGGAGAGTGCATTGCTGCTTAGGTTTCTATTCCTTGCTTAGCTATCTCTTCTCTGCCCAGCTGCAAACCTTTATCAAAGTATGCCAAGGTCAACGGACAGAAACTTCATCACCACCTGAAGATGTCCACATGATGATATTCACAACTTTTAATTGGAAGAACCATTTGAACTTTTGGGGGTGGGATCAACTCCATCACTTTGTATATGTGATTTACGCGCCTAATTCCTCAGATTCAAAATTCTATGGTTGCTACCGCTTCATTTCCAGTAAAAGATATCTTTTCTTTAATTAAAAGAGTCTAAGTATTTCTTTCTTGGATTTTGAATGGAGCACTGCCTGACAGCAGGTTAGTCAGGTGGGGAGGGAATGGGGATTTTGCAGTATCTTTCCCCTGCCACACCCACCAAGCCACACCCACAGAACGCCATGCCCATCAAGCCACGCCCACAGCTGGTCGGCTGGGTCTCTGGTTACCTTCCACAGGAGAACGGAGCAGGTTAGTGGGGTGGGTAGGAAATGGGGATTTTACAGCATCCTTCCCCTGCTACGCCCACCAAGCCAAGCCCACAGAACCGGTAATAAATAAAAAAAATTGAATGCCACCACTGGACCATGAATTCTCATTTCCAGAATTATCGTCAATGGTCATTCTTGCTGTGGGATTCTGGGCGTTGAAGTTCACACTCCCGTAAATTCCCAAGGCTGGGAATTACTGTTTTTACCGCCCCCAAATCCAAGTTTTTTAAAGCTTTGGAAACCAACTCTACTAATCTTTAGAAAGTTGTAATTATGGATGACCAGTAGAGGGAGCAACAGAAACGCATTTGAGCATAAGTTTCTGAGCATGTTTATATGTCCAATAATCTGCATCAGAAATTTTTCTTTTGACAGAATAGAGGCTGTATAAGATCTCCAGTATTAAAACTTTTGTTTGTCTATTGCCTGGTCTAGCTGAAAGTTCTGGCCTGAATTTAATCCAGGAGAGGTTTCCTTGAAAACTATTTATTTATTTTATTTATTTATTTGATTTGCCAATTGTTTACAAGATAATAAGTATAAGTGTATACATAGTTGTGAATACATGAAATGGGTACATATAAGAAAAATAAAAGAATAAGAGAAACAATAGGACAGGGACGGTAGGCACGTTGGTGCGCTTATGCACGCCCCCTACAGACCTCTTAGGAAAGGGGTGAGGTCAATAGTAGACAGTCTAAGGTTAAAGTTTTTGGGGTTTGGGAAGAAACTACAGAGTCAGGTAGAGGATTCCAGACATTGACCACTCTGTGGCTGAAGTCGTATTTCCTGCAATCAAGTTTGGTGCGGTTTACTTTGAGTTTGTATCTATTGTGTGCTCTTGTGTTGTTATGGTTGAAGCTGAAGTATTCATTGACAGGTAGGACATTGCAATGTATGATTTTGTATACCATGCTTAAGTCAGACCGAAGACGGCGTAATTCAAGGTTTTCTAGTTCTAGAATTTCAAGTCTGGTGGCATAAGGTATTCTACAACGAGTAGAGGAGTGGAGAACTCTTCTTGTGAAATATTTCTGGACTTTCTCAATTGTGCTAATATCAGATATGTAATGAGGGTTCCAGACTGATGAACTGTATTCGAGTATTGGTCTAGCAAATGTTTTGTATGCTCTGGTTAGTAGTGTGATATTACCAGAGAAAAAGCTACGTAGGATTAGGTTAACAACTCTTAATGCCTTTTTGGCTATGTAGTTGCAGTGGGCTCTAGCACTTAGATCATTAGAGGTGAGTATTCCAAGGTCCTTTACAGAGCTTGGGTCATCAACAAGATCTTGACTATTCAGCTTCTATTTTATTTTCTGATTTTTTTGCCAATATGTAAGACAGAGCATTTATTTGTTGAGATTTGAAGTTGCCATTTGTTTGACCATTCTGATACATAGTCAAGATCTTTTTGTAGGGTAGCAGTATTGTCTGTGGTATTGAACAGCTTTACATCATCAGCGAAGAGAACGCAATTGCTCTTAATATGATCCACAGAGGTCGTTTATGTAGAGTATGAAGAGAGTTGGTCCTAGAACACTGCCCTGGGGGACACCACTATTGACAGGTACTGGATTTGATAGGACGCTCCCGATTTTGACCATTTGTTGTCTGTTTGACAGGAATGCTTCTATCCAGTTATTCAGTTGTCCAGAGATACCATGTCTAAACTAAGAAGTTTAGACACCCCTGGGTTAACCTTCTATTCTGGACTTCACAATCCATCATTCCTGGCTAAAGATGGTGAAGAAACAAGGTTTAGAATCAAATATTGCCATAATTCATGAAAAGTCTGTTTTTCTAAGCAGGAGAAGACCTGCAGAAGAACCTGGTTGCTAAGGACATTCTCCAAAAATGAGGTTTGATTGGAACGAATCTACAGCTGTGTTTCTCAATCTTGTCTCCTTTAAGATGCGTGGACTTCAATTCCCAGAATCCCCCAGCCAGCAGGTTTTAAGAGGGGATGACTTCCACTCCCAGAATCCCCCAGCCAGCCTGCTTTAAGAGGGGAGGACTTCCATTCCCAGAATCCCCCAGCCAGCCTGCTTTAAGAGGGGAGGGCTTCCACTCCCAGAATCCCCCAGCCAGCCATGCTTTAAGAGGGGTGGGCTTCCACTCCCAGAATCCCCAGCCAGCCTGCTTTAAGAGGAGGGCTTCCACTCCCAGAATCCCTTAGCCAGCATGCTTTAAGAGGGGATGACTTCCACTCCCAGAATCCCCCAGCCAGCCTGCTTTAAGAGGGAGGACTTCCATTCCCAGAATCCCCCAGCCAGCCTGCTTTAAGAGGAGGGCTTCCACTCCCAGAATCCCCCAGCCAGCCATGCTTTAAGAGGGTGGGCTTCCACTCCCAGAATCCCCAGCCAGCCTGCTTTAAGAGGGGAGGGCTTCCACTCCCAGAATCCCTTAGCCAGCATGCTTTAAGAGGGGATGACTTCCACTCCCAGAATCCCCCAGCCAGCCTGCTTTAAGAGGGGAGGACTTCCATTCCCAGAATCCCCCAGCCAGCCTGCTTTAAGAGGGAGGGCTTCCACTCCCAGAATCCCCAGCCAGCCATGTTTTAAGAGGGGTGGGCTTCCACTCCCAGAATCCCCCAGCCAGCCTGCTTTAAGAGGGGAGGGCTTCCACTCCCAGAATCCCTTAGCCAGCATGCTTTAAGAGGGGAGGACTTCCACTCCCAGAATCCCCCAGCCAGTCTGCTTTAAGAGGGGTGGGCTTCCACTCCCAGAATCCCCCAGCCAGCCTGCTTTAAGAGGAGGGCTTCCACTCCCAGAATCCCTTAGCCAGCATGCTTTAAGAGGAGGGCTCCCACTCCCAGAATCCCCCAGCCAGTCTGCTTTAAGAGGGTGGGCTTCCACTCCCAGAATCCCCAGCCAGCCTGCTTTAAGAGGAGGGCTTCCACTCCCAGAATCCCCAGCCAGCCTGCTTTAAGAGGGGAGGGCTTCCACTCCCAGAATCCCCAGCCAGCATGTTTTAAGAGGGGAGGACTTCCACTCCCAGAATCCCCCAGCCAGGATGCTTTAAGAGGGGTAAGCCTTAATTCCTAAAGCTAGGGAATTCTGGGAGTTGAAGTCCATCCCTTTTAAAGTGGCTAAGACTGAGAAACACCGGTTAGAAGGCTTGAAAGAAACCAACCAACCGTCTCCATCCAACCTTGGCAACCTTGGAGAAGATGGGAATAGGACTTGGGTGGCTTCTTCTTGAGAAGATCTTCGAAGGGGTGAACATTTGCCAGAGGTTCCGTTTAACAGTGTAGAAAGTCAGCACTCACCTTTTAAAGGTAAAGTTTCCCCTCGCACATCTCTGCTGGTCGTTTCCGGCTCTAGGAAATATTGAAAAATATTAAATATTAAAAAGGCAGAATATTATAACTCCCTGGATGAGAAAAGGAGAGAAAAGGTACTCTTGGAAAGCAGCTCTCATCTTTGTTAATAGCCCCCGAAAGACCAAAGACCTCCTATCTACAAGACAAAAGACCTTCAGCTCCAGGGCGATGGGATCAGCCCTCACGCAAGATCCAAACCGGGACAAAACCATTCAGCCATAATAGGAATTGTTAGGAATATGAGTCACCTAACAGCTATTTGGGTTAGAAATATATAAACCAGGATAAACATTTTAGTACTATATCTTTAAGGGAATGCAAGAGCATGCAATTGGGTGTGGTTTCTCAAACGGCCATAAGATGGAGACAGAAACTTGGATTGTTTTAGTCTTAGTCTCAGAAGAGAGTGTGTCTGAGTGAGTTATCTCTGTTTCCTTCTGTTGGAGAGTATTGCCGTTCCTCCATTTTTCCTAATTGACTGATATTTTCTGGATTTGATGTAAGTCTGTTACTGAACTGTTTTTTGACACTGGACTTTGATATTTGGATTACCCCTGGATTGAAAAGTGACTGATTTAACTTGTGAATGACTTTGGACTGCTTATTTTGGACTTTGCTTAATGTTTCTGGAAGTAAAAACCTACATTTATTGTACAGTGTATCTGTGTGCTCTGTGTGTGTTATTCCAACACTACTCTCTAGACATCTCCCTGTATGCGCTTATTCTCCTAATGGGGAATTACCTCAACAGGAATTGCCCAAAGCCCCTTCATTACTTCACCCAGCGAGCCTGAGACTCAAGACAACCTACAAAATTATCCTGGGTGAGGGGAGCTTGAGAACCAGCCTGGATATATTTTTTGCCACAGGAACAGGAAGCAAGTTCAAAGCCCCCTCTCTCACCCATGTGCTTTTTTTTTTTTTTTTGGCCCAGGACCTTAAAAACCATGTGCTGCTGTCCTCCAGGAAGGAAAATAACAGAGTTGGAAGGGACCCTGGAGGTCTTCTAGTCAATCCCCCCGGCTCAGGCAGAAGAAGCTATACTATTTCAGACAAGTGGCTGTCCAGTCTCTTCTTAAAAACCTCCAGTGATGGAGAAGGAAGGAAGGAAGGAAGGAAGGAAGGAAGGAAGGAAGGAAGGAAGGAAGGAAGGAAGGAAGGAAGGAAGGAAGGAAGGAAGGAAGGAAGGAAGGAAAATAAGGAGAAGGAAGGAAGGAACGACAGAAGGAAGGAAGGAAGGAAAATAAGGAGAAGGAAGGAAGGAAGGAAGGAAGGAAGGCAGGAAGGAAGGAAAGAAGGAAGGAAGGGAGGAAAATAGAGGAGAAGGAAGGAAGGAAGGAAGGAAGGAAGGAAGGAAGGAAGGAAGGAAGGAAGGAAGGAAGGAAGGAAAATAAGGAGAAGGAAGGAAGGAAGGACAGGAAGGAAGGAAGGAAGGAAGGAAGGAAGGAAGGAAGGAAGGAAGGAAGGAAGGAAGGAAGGAAGGAAGGAAGGAAGGAAGGAAAATAAGAGGAAGGAAGGAAGGAAGGAAGGAAGGAAGGAAGGAAGGAAGGAAGGAAGGAAGGAAGGAAGGAAGGAAGGAAGGATAACAGCATAACAGAACGACAACAGAATCACAGAATTGGAAGGCACCTTAGAGGTCTTCTAAACCAACCTCCTGTCCAAGGCAGGAGAAGAACCTATTGCATCCGGGGCAAATGGCTGTCCGTTCTTCAAGACCTCAAGTGATGGAGCAGCCACAGGTCCAGGAAGCTGTTCCACGGGTTAATTGTTCCCTTTTCATCCTATTCTCTAAGACTGGCCTTCGCGGTTGGGTTCAGGTCCGGGGAGGGCCCTGGAGTAAACCACAAAGGGCGAATTCTCCAAAGCCCCCGAAGGCAGGAGAAGAAGCAACGGATGGAAACGCATCAAGGAGAGAAGCAACCTGGAACCAACGGTGAGAACAATCAACCCGCGGAACAGCTTGCCACCAGAAGTCGTGGGCGCTCCATCGCTGGAGGCTTTTAAGAAGAGACTGGACAGCTACCTGTGTGACAGGATATCGGATGTCCTGTCTGAGCAGGGGGGTTGGACTAGAGGACCTCCAAGGTCCCTTCCAACTCTGTTAGTCTGTTAATTAACAAAGCCAACAATGGTGAGGAGAGAAAACCTGCCATACTTGTAACCAAGGTCGCTGGTGGTTTGTCTCTTCCTGTAGCAGCCTGTTCCACGGGGCCTGATGGCTTTTGGGCATCTGGTTCTGCTTTCTTCTCTTCTGGCTTTTCTGGTGCCCCTGTCTCCTCTGCCTCCATTCCAGGCTCTGCCGTTTCTTCCGGTTTCTCCTGCCCGCCCGTCTCTTCTGCCTCCGTTCCCTTCGCGGCAAGGTCCTTCTCCACCGAGGGAGACTTTGGGGCCGGCTCTTCCACGTCGCGCAAGATCTTCTCCAACCGGATGTCCACCTGGGAGGGCGTAGCCAAGACCTCCTCTTCTGGCCTGGGTTCCTCAGCAGCGGCTTCTCCTCCTCCTCCTCCTCCTCCTCCTCCTTCCAAAACGGGCTCAAGCGGGGTGGCCGGATGGTCTTTCTCGTCCACAGGTCTCTCCACTTCTTCGGAGGTGGGTTCGGTGGTGGCTTCAGGAAGGGCCCCCTCGGCGGCCTCTGGCCCTTGGGACTCCAGCTCAGCCGCCGGCGTTTCGCTTGAGGTTCTTCTGCTTGGTCTTGGGTTGGGAGAACATCTTCAGGCCCTGCTTCTGGGAGGCCGGCCTGCTGCTCCAACCCAGCTCCTTCTAGCTCGTGGGCCGCCGCTTCTCCGTTGGTGCCGAGGGCTATTTTCTCGTCGGAAAGTATGTCTTTCAGGGCTCTGTTGAGGAAGGCGGCTTCCTCGGACAAGGTACGCTCGGGGGTGGGTAACTCCTCTGGAGATTCTTCTTCCTCATCGTCAGGTTCCAGGTCACCCCAAAACTCCGTGAGGTCTATGTCATCCAGTTCAACTATTGGCCCTAAAAAAAGAGGAAGCACAGGGAACGTTGGCTTCGGATCAGCCTTCAGAGACAGAAGTTCTGAAGGACACATATAATAAACTGGGTGAAACCAGGCTCAATAGCAGGAACTGGGAGGGGGATCTCGGAGTCTTAGTGGACAACCAGCTAAATAGGAGCCAATGTTGTGCAGCCAAAAAAGCCAATGCAATCCTAAGTTGCATGAACAGAGGGATACAATCGAGATGAAGGGAGGTACTAATACCACTCTACAAAGCCTTAGTAAGGCCACACCTAGAGTACTGCATCCAGTTTTGGTCACCATACTATAAAAAAAGAGGTTGAGACTCTAGAAAAAGTGCAGAGAAGAGCAACCAGGATGATGAGGGGACTGGAGACTAAAACATATGAAGAACAGTTGCAGGAACTGGGCCTGGCTAGTCTGTCTATCTGTCTGTCTGTCTATCTACCTATCATCTATCATCTATGTGTGTCTGTCTGTCTATCTATCCATCTATGGGGGGACAAGGCTAAGATATATAATGAATGGTTGCAGTAATTGGGCATGGCTAGTCCGTCCATCCATCCATCCATCTATCTATCCTTAGTAAGGGCCACATCTAGAGTCCTTTTGGTCACTACACTATAAAAAAGATGTTGAGACTCTAGAAAAAGTGCAGAGAAGAGCAACCAGGATGATTGGGGGACTGGAGACTAAAACATATGAAGAACAGTTGCAGGAACTTGGCCTGGCTGGTCTAGGGAAGACAAGAACCAGGGGAGACAGGAGAGCATCTTCCAGTATTTGAGGGGCTGCCCCAGAGAGGAGGAAGGGGTCAAGCTATTGTCCAAAGCACCTGAAGGCCAGACAAGGAACAATGGATGGAAACTGAACAAGGAGAGATTCAACCCGGAAATAAGGAGAAACTTTCTGACAGGGAGAACAATCAACCCATGGAATAGAAGTTGCCTTCGGAAGTTGTGGGAGTTTCATCCCTGAAGATTTTTAAGAAGAGGTTGGACTGTCATCGGTCAGGAATGGTTTAGGGTCTCCTGCTTGGGCGGGGGTGGGTGGACTAGATGACCTCCAAGGTCCCTTCCAACTCCGTTATTCTGTTATTATTCTGTTATTCGGAAGTTGTGGGAGCTTCATCCCTGAAGATTTTAAAGAAGAGGTTGGACTGTCATCGGTCAGAAATGGTGTAGGGTCTCCTGCTTGGGCGGGGGCGGACTAGATGACCTCCAAGGTCCCTTCCAACTCCGTTAACGGTGTGTGCCACCTTGGCTTAGTCAAGCCCGTCCTGCTTACATTTCCTTGGGTTGCAGTAAATCTCCTTGGCCAGGTCCGAACTGCTCTGGTAGAGCTTCTGCAGGAGCGACAAGACCCTCGGTCTGTCCAAGAGTCCCAGCTAGGAGAAGGAGAGAAGAGCCACGGTCAAGAGTAAGCCAACTTTTCATGAGTTTGTTGCACCTCCAGTTGCATCAAACCATGATGAGAGGTCCTAGGAAACCCTTTTATCAGCTCGCAGTTTGACACCAGTGAGGGCCCCAGTGCTCTGGCTCCGCTTATTCCGGAGGGCAGCAACAAGCTGGGGAATCCACCACATCCAGGCCACCTTGAACCCCCCCAAGCCCTTGGTTGTGGCCCACCAGTGGCCAGCAGAGCTGGTGGCAGACAGTGAGGAGGGTGGGGAGGAGCATGGGCCAGTCCTGGAGTCTGGGGAAGGTGCTGACAAGGGCTCTGCGTCGGAGGTAGAGATGGGGCCAGAGCCGTCTGACAGTTATCAGCTGCCTTCCGAGTTGGAGATCAGTGGGGAAGAAGAACAGCTGGAGCCTGTTCCCAGTGTGCGCATCCACAGAGCTGCCAGAAGAAGGGAACAGCTCAGGAACAAGAGGCAGAGATGGGGCCAGGGCCATGTGACAGTTATCAGCTGACTTCGGAGTCGGAGATCAGTGGGGAAGAAGAACAGCTGGAGCCTGTTCCCAGTGTGCGCATCCACAGAGCTGCCAGAAGAAGGGAACAGCTAAGGAACAACGGTCAACTTGGAAGTAAAGGCACAAGTGGATGGTGAATGGCCCCTGCCATAGGGAATAAAGAGGAGTGAAAGGGGAGTGGTGGTTGCAGGAGACAATTTGTTTGTTTAATTAGTGTGAAGATCTGTTCCTGCATCCTTGCCAAGTATTGTCTGCTACAGTGTGGTGTCTGAAAGATACCGGCCTGGCAACTCTCCAAGCCTGATAAAGGTCTGTAATTGTAGAATCACTTTAAAGACTGTTAGCTGGGACTTTGCTGGAGAGGAATTCCCTTTAACGTAAATAAAAGGGGTTTTATCGGGATGAGCTTCATGATCTTGGGGAGGTCTAGGTCACAATACCCTCCCCACAAAGCTGTTTGCCCTCTGCTTGGTGGAGCAGCTCCCCCAGGCCAGACAATCCCAGAAGACGTGGAGCAAAACTACGCACGGGAGGAGACATCCCGTGAGAGCTGCAAAGCCAGGGGGCAGCACGGGGAAACCCCAGCTGTTTTACCAAGGGAGGTGAGTTGCGCACCAGGATACGTGACAATTGTCCATGACCATACAGGGCACAAACTGGAAATGCCACGTGCAGGAAATGCCCTCCTTTAAGTCTACATTTTGTTTGCATTTTGGAAAGGTGTTGATGAAGAACGCTGATGGCCCAGTGGTTAAAGCAGTGGTGGCTAACCTTGGGGCTCCTGTGCCAAAAATTGTGCACGCACCTGCATGCTCGCACTCGTGTGCCAGCACCCAGAAGGCAATACGCACCCCTACGCATGTGTGCGAAATTCCCACCTACCCCCGCCACCCTCTTACCTGCACTGCAGCTCACAGCTGATTTTCGGCCGGTTCGAGGCCTTTTTCGGCCTCCCAAAAGCTTAAGGAAGGCTTCTGCAGGCCGAGAAAACTAGCCCCGTTCGTCACTTCCGGTATTTTTGGGAACAACAGGAAGTGATGAAACGGGCTACTTCTGGCCTGCAAAACCTGCAGAAGCCTCTCTCAAGCCTTTGGGAGGCCGAAAAGGCCTCAAGCCAGCTGAAAATCAGCTGTGAGGCACACGCATGCGCAGTGAGGTAAATTTGCCTGCAGCTCGCGTGCTGTCACAAATGGCTCTGCGTGGTATCTGTGGCACGCATGCCTTAGGCTTGCCATCATGGGGTTAGAGCAGTGATGGCTAACCTATGACACGCGTGTCACTCGTGACACGCCGAGGCACTTTGACTGACACGCCTGTTGGTGTGGGGAAAACCTGCACATTTAGAGGCTGCCTGTGCTCTGCTCCAATCCCCGCTCCCTGCTTGTGGCGTGGAGGCGTGGTGTCACCGCTGCCGCAAGATCTTTGCAGCAGAGAACCAGTTTTAACCGCTGTTAGGTATAACATTGATACCAAATATGGTTTGGGTGAATAAATATATAAAACTTAGATATCATGGTTTAAGTGCTTATCACTTTAAGCACAATGCTGCAGGCAATTAGCCGATTAAGGGTGCGGTTAGAAGTTACAATATAGGAAGCATTAGAAGCTGGAAAGCTTACTGTGACTGTGACTGTGACTTACTGTGACTAACTGTGAATACTGATTGTACTGTGCCTGTGACTGAGATGATCCTGTCTGCTACTGTTTGCTGATTTACATGGAATTCAACTGTTCTACTGTTTGAGCGTCTTGCTGAATATCCAGCGCTTGTTCCTCTGGAGAGAGGTACCGGAGGAGGAGAAGATATCTTTATCGGCTGATAAAGATATTGTAAGGACTCTTAACTTGGACTGTAATAGTGAGTCTTACTGGATGGAAATATAGTGAATGACAAATGGACTGAATGACAATGCTTTAAACTCTAAATGGATTAAAAAACTATTTAAACTACAAACAGTGTTTGTGTTCAGTGTGTGTATACTCTGGGGCCCTTCCACTCTCGTTTGGCTGCCTGGCTTGACTACTGCTGCAATACTCTGCTAGGGGTTAATCCCCAAACACTAACAACCGCCATAAACTGAGGATTGTCAGTTTCATTACCTCAGGAACGCTACAGGAGGAAAGGAGATCCATGAGGTTCACAGCCCTCTAAGGTGGCCTTCCGATCCCCACATCCTGCACCTGCAGACCTGAGACCAGGGAGATGAGTTTCACAGCCCTGTGTGATCACCCCAGCCCAGTCCGTCATAAACCAAATTATTGATATTTCTTGAAGTGACACACGACCCGAGGAAGGCTACACTTTTTCCCGATTTTCGACACACCAAGCTGAAAAGGTTAGCCATCACTGGGTTAGAGAGTACTGTATGGCAGGCTAAAACTGCCTGCAATAACTGGGGGAGTGATTAGGTTTGCCACATCTGGCAAAGGTCTTCTTAGAGAATATTGACTTAGCAGAATCAGAATAGAGCTATTGTGGTCCACCGGCGGCCTGCGGATATGGCAGCAGAGTCGGACAGTGGGGAGGAACACGGGCCAGTCCGGGAGTCTGGGGAGGGCTCGGACGAGAGTCCTGCATCCGACACAGAGATGGGGCCAGGGCCATTTGGGACTTATATGCGGACTGCGGAGCTTCCAGAATCTGACATCAGCGAGGCAGAGGAACAAGGGGAGCCTGTTCCCAGTGTGCGCATCCGCAAAGCTGCCAGTTAAGACAAAAGGGGTGACTTGGGAGTAAGGCTTGGAGGTGATTGGCCCCTCCCATAAGACATAAAGGAGGAGCAAAGGGACAGGAGCCCTTTGCAGGAAGCAACTTTGTTCGTACTGGTCGGTTTGAAACCTGAAGCTCCGTGTTGAACTTGTGTTTCGTTTGGCCTCGTATAACTAATTGGCAGTTTAGTCGTTGGCAGCATTTCAAGGGAGATAAAGGTGGGTGCTTATCAGCCTTATCTCGAAGGACTTTGGCAGACTTCCGTGGGACTATTTACACACTGTTTGGGACTCATTATGGGCTGTGAATGACTATAATTCACAGCCATTGAAATAAAGAAAAAAGGGTTTTGGAACAGACAGTGTGTCTGTTAGCGTCTCAATAAGCCTTGGTCAGAATGAGCTGGAAGGCACCTTGGAGGTCTTCTAGTCCAGCCCTTGGCTCACGCTGGAGGTGCTTGTCACAAAGGAGAAGACAGACTCCTTGGCTGTACCTGCCCATATTCACAATCGAAGAACAGCTGGACAAACATCTGCCTCCAGATGTCATGCCGGATGGCATTGCGGGCATCATGGGAACATTGGAGCAGGTGCTTCAGCAATTCCTGGAACAGGTCGCTGGTAAAATTGTTGATGTAAGAAAGGAGATACTGGGGAAAGAGGAAGGAAGGGGAAATATATTTGCTTGTTTGTATGTTTGTTTATTTGTTTATTACATTTTGTTCCTCTGTTAATTCGCTTTTTCCTGGTTTTTCCATTTCTACTGCTAGATTCATATTCTCCCAAGGGATTCAGGGTGCCACATGCAGGAAGTCTGCAATCAGGATCTGAATTTTCTGCCGCCATATGAGGCAGCTGTTAAGTGAGTCACCCACCCAACTGTACAACCTTTTTTGCCAGGATTTGCCCAGTGATGACAGGAGAAAAGAGGAGCAGAGGAGAAAGGGAGGGAGGAGGAAGGAAGGAAGGAAGGAAGGAAGGAAGGAAGGAAAGTTTGGAAGAAGGGGGAGGGAAGCACGAAGGAAGGAAAAGGAAGGAAAGAAGGAAGCAAGGAGGGAGGGAGGAAGGAAGGAAAGTTTGGAAGAAGGGAGGGAGGGAAGAAGGAAGTAAGGAAGGAAAAGGAAGGAAAGAAGGAAGGAGGAAGGAAGGAAAGTTTGGAAGAAGGGGGAGGGAAGGACGAAGGAAGGAAAAGGAAGGAAAGAAAGAAGCAAGGAGGGAGGGAGAAAGGAAGGAAAGTTTGGAAGAAGGGAGGGAGGGAAGGAGAAAGGAAGGAAAAGGAAGGAAAGAAGGAAGGAAGGAGGAAGGAAGGAAGGAATGTTTGGAAGAAGGGAGGGGAGGGAAGGAGAAAGGAAGGAAAAGAAGGAAAGAAGGAAGGAAGGAGGAAGGAAGAATGTTTGGAAGAAGGGAGGGAGGGAAGAAGGGAAGAAGGAAAGGAAGGAAGGAAGGACGGAGGAAGGAAGGAAGGAACGTTTGGAAGAAGGGAGGGAGGGAAGGAGGGAGGAAGGAAAAGGAAGGAAAGAAGGAAGCAAGAAGGAAGGACAGAGGGAGGAAAAGGAAGGAGGGAGGGAGGAAGGAAGGATCGTTTGGAAGAAGGGGAGGGAAGGACGAAGGAACGAAAAGGAAGGAAAGAAAGAAGGAAGCAAGGAGGGAGGGAGGAAGGAAGGAAAGTTTGGAATAAGGAGGGAGGGAAGGAGGGAGGAAGGAAAAGAAAAGAAAGAAGGAAGGAAGGAGGAAGGAAAGAAGGAACGTTTGGAAGAAGGGAGGGAGGGAAGGAGGGAGGAAGGAAAAGGAAGGAAAGAAGGAAGGAAGGAGGAAGGAGAGAGGGAGGAAAAGGAAGGAGGGAGGGAGGAAGGAAGCAAACTTTGGAAGAAGGGAGGGAGGGAAGAAGGAAGGAAGGAAGGAAAAGGAAGGAAAGAAGGAAGGAAGGAGGAAGGAAGGAAGGAAAGTTTGGAAGAAGGGGGAGGGAAGGACGAAGGAAGGAAAAGGAAGAAGGAAGCAAGGAGGGAGGGAGGAAGGAAAGTTTGGAAGAAGGGAGGGAGGGAAGGAGGGAGGGAGGAAAAGAAAGGAAAGAAGGAAGGAAGGAGGAAGGAAGGAACATTTGGAAGAAGGGAGGGAGGGAAGGAGGGAGGGAGGAAAAGGAAGGAAAGAAGGAAGCAAGGAGGAAGGAGAGAGGGAGGAAAAGGAAGGAGGGAGGGAGGAAGGAAGGAACGTTTGGAAGAAGGGAGGGAGGGAAGGAGAAAGGAAGGAAAAGGAAGGAAAGAAGGAAGGAGGAAGGAAGGAAGGAAAGTTTAGAAGAAGGGAGGAAGGGAAGAAGGAAGGAAGGGAAAGGAAGGAAAGAAGGAAGGAAGGAGGAAGGAAGGAAGGAACGTTTGGAAGAAGGGATTGAGGGAAGAAGGAAGGAAGGAAAAGGAAGGAAAGAAGGAAGGAAAGAGGAAGGAAGGAAGGACAGTTTGGAAGAAGGGGGAGGGAAGGACGAAGGAAGGAAAAGGAAGGAAAGAAGGAAGCAAGGAGGGAGGGAGGGAGGAAGGAAAGTTTGGAAGAAGGGAGGGAGGGAAGGAGGGAGGGAGGAAAAGAAAGGAAAGAAGGAAGGAAGGAGAAAGGAAGGAAGGAACATTTGGAAGAAGGGAGGGAGGGAAGGAGGGAGGGAGGAAAAGGAAGGAAAGAAGGAAGCAAGGAGGAAGGAGAGAGGGAGGAAAAGGAAGGAGGGAGGGAGGAAGGAAGGAACGTTTGGAAGAAGGGAGGAGGAAGGAGAAAGGAAGGAAAAGGAAGGAAAGAAGGAAGGAGGAAGGAAGGAAGGAAAGTTTTAAAAGAAGGGAGGAAAGGAAGAAGGAAGGAAGGGAAAGGAAGGAAAGAAGGAAGGAAGGAGGAAGGAAGGAAGGAACGTTTGGAAGAAGGGATTGAGGGAAGAAGGAAGGAAGGAAAAGGAAGGAAAGAAGGAAGGAAAGAGGAAGGAAGGAAGGACAGTTTGGAAGAAGGGGGAGGGAAGGACGAAGGAAGGAAAAGGAAGGAAAGAAGGAAGCAAGGAGGGAGGGAGGGAGGAAGGAAAGTTTGGAAGAAGGGAGGGAGGGAAGGAGGGAGGGAGGAAAAGAAAGGAAAGAAGGAAGGAAGGAGAAAGGAAGGAAGGAACATTTGGAAGAAGGGAGGGAGGGAAGGAGGGAGGGAGGAAAAGGAAGGAAAGAAGGAAACAAGGAGGAAGGAGAGAGGGAGGAAAAGGAAGGAGGGAGGGAGGAAGGAAGGAAGGAACGTTTGGAAGAAGGGGAGGGAGGGAAGGAGAAAGGAAGGAAAAGGAAGAAAAGAAGGAAGGAAGGAGGAAGGAAGGAAGAAAAGTTTAGAAGAAGGGAGGGAGGGAAGAAGGAAGGAAGGAAGGAAGGAAGGAAGGAAAGTTTGGAAGAAGGGGGAGGGAAGGACAAAGGAAGGAAAAGGAAGGAAAGAAGGAAGCAAGGAGGGAGGGAGGAAGGAAGGAACGTTTGGAAGAAGGGAAGGAGGGAAGGAGGTTAGAAAGAAAAGGAAGGAAACAAGGAGGAAGGAGGGAGGGAGGAAAAGGAAGGAGAGAGGGAGGAAGGAAGGAACGTTTGGAAGAAGGAGGGAGGGGAGAAAGGAAGGAAAAGGAAGGAAAGAAGGAAGGAAGGAGGAAGGAAGGAAGGAACGTTTGGAAGAAGGGAGGGAGGGAAGGAGAAAGGAAGGAAAAGAAGGAAAGAAGGAAGGAAGGAGGAAGAATGTTTGGAAGAAGGGAGGGAGGGAAGGAGAAAAGAAGGAAAAGAAGGAAAGAAGGAAGGAAGGAAGAATATTTGGAAGAAGGGAGGGAGGGAAGGAGGGAGGAAGGAAAAGGAAGGAAAGGAGGAAGGAGGAAGGAAGGAAGGAACATTTGGAAGAAGGGAGGGAGGGAAGGAGGGAGGAAGGAAAAGGAAGGAAAGAAGGAAGGAAGAAGGGAGGGAGGGAGGGAGGGAAGGAAGTCTGAGGAACTGAAGAAGCCTCCTGGATGAGAAGCGAAAGGGTTTCAAAGACAAACCCAAGAAAGCCCAGTTGCCTTTTTGGAAAAGACACTCATCTCATTGCTATCCTGACGTCGCTTCCATGGCAGGAAAGGAATCTGAAATGCCCATGGCACCGGGTGTCAAAAAAGCCAAGATGGTGGCCGGAAAGCGGAAATACGAGGGTGGGGCTGGGGGCAGGATTTTGAGGATGCCTTTGTGGCTGATATCTTGACTTCGAAATCGCCCCGTGGAATGATCCTGCCAGGAACTACATCAAAGAGTGTTTGAGGCATTTCCCACTTCTGTTGCGCCCTGATTCTTTGCAGAGGGGAGGGTCCCAAGCCCACCATCCTTCCGAGTTGGGTGGGGTGTGTGGAAGTCACTCCTCCTCCTCCTCCTCCTCCTCACCTGGGTGAATTCCTCTTGGTTCACCTTCACGTCCAGCGTGGCCAGGGCTTCCAGCGGTCTGGAGTAGATGTCTGCACGGAGGAGAAAGAACTTGGGTGTTCGGGAGGTGGAAGGAAAGGGCCTTTTGAGGACCCTCATGGGGGAAGAGGGGTGAGTGGGGACCCCACAGGGGTTATTTGGCTGTTTGTCTGAATTGGGGGGAGGGGTGTTCCTTGATTGGGGAATTGTTTGCTGCTTGCAGATTGTTGCTCTATGCTTTAGACAGACAGACAGACAGACAGACAGGCAGGCAGCAATAATGGTGAATATTTGTAGCTCAGACTTGAAGTGTGGGGTCTCTGATGATCTCTGAGCTTAGTGGTTTCCTTGCAGATGTTTCATGACCCAACTAGGCAACGGCATCAGTGCTAGAAGGGAGAGGGGTTTGTGCAGGAGGAGGAGGAGGAGGAGGAGGAGGAGGAGGAGGAGGATTATGGAGCCCTGGGTGCTTTTTTGAGCTTAGTGGTTTCCTTGCAGACGTTTCATGACCCAACTAGGCAACATCATCAGTGCTAGAAGGGAGAGGGGTTTGGGAGGAGGAGGAGGAGGAGGAGGAGGAGGAGGAGGAGGAGGAGGAGGAGGAGGAGGAGGAGGAGGAGGAGGAGGAAAAGGATTATGGAGCCCTGGGTGCTTTTTGAGCTTAGTGGTTTCCTTGCAGACGTTTCATGACCCAACTAGGCAACATCATCAGTGCTAGAAGGGAGAGGGGTTTGTGGAGGAGGAGGAGGAGGAGGAGGAGGAGGAGGAGGAGGAGGAGGAGGAGGATTATGGAGCCCTGGGTGCTTTTTGAGCTTAGTGGTTTCCTTGCAGACGTTTCATGACCCAACTAGGCAACATCATCAGTGCTAGAAGGGAGAGGGGTTTGTGGAGGAGGAGGAGGAGGAGGAGGAGGAGGAGGAGGAGGAGGAGGAGGAGGAGGAGGAGGATTATGGAGCCCTGGGTGCTTTTTGAGCTTAGTGGTTTCCTTGCAGACGTTTCATGACCCAACTAGGCAACGGCATCAGTGCTAGAAGGGAGTGGGAGAGGAGCAGCAGCAGCAGCACTGGGGAAGGTGCTCCTTGATGCTGTTTGAGCTTGATTGTTTCTTTACAGACCTTTCATGACCCAGCTAGGCAACATCATCAGGGCTAGAAGGGTGTGTGGGGTTTGCTCTCTGTTTATATGGCAGTGGCTTGCCCTGTTGGTGTAGGTAGAACATGTTCTTGGCGGTTCCTTGATTCAGCTGTGATTTACCGATTGTCTGAATTGGTAGTTCCTCGATTGGCATATTGTTTCCTGCCCGAATGATCTCTTCCTGGCTTGATCCCCCGGGCTTCGCTACGAAACTATGTGGTGGGGCTTAGTTTTGGGGTGGAAAATAAGTGGGGGAGAAATTCTGCCTCTACCTATCAGCATCCATCAGTATTCATCTGGCTGGCATCCTGTCAGTGTGTGAGAGAGTGGAGGGCATATATATATATATATATATATATATATATATATATATATATATATATATATATATATATATATATATATATATATATATATATATATATATATATATATATATATGTTTTCTTAAGTTTTTATTGGTACTTGCATGTATGGTATTCAGCTTTGTTTGGGTATTTTCCCACGTCATCTATCTATCTATCTATCTATCTATCTATCTATCTATCTATCTATCTATTATCTATCATCTCTGTGTGTCTGTCTGTCTATCTATCCATCTATAGGGGGAATGAGGCTAAGATATATAATGAATGGTTGCAGGAATTGGACATAGCTAGTCCGTCCATCCATCCATCCATCCATCCATCCATCCATCCATCCATCCATCCATCCATCCATCCATCCATCCATCCATCCATCTATCTATCTATCTATCTATCTATCTATCTATCTATCTATCTATCTATCTATCTATCTATCTATCCATCCTTAGTAAGGGCCACACCTAGAGTCCTGCATCCAGTTTTGGTCACCACACTATGAAAAAGACTCTAGAAAAAGGGCAGAGAAGAGCAACCAGGATGATGAGGGGACTGGAGGATAAAACATACGAAGAACGGTTGCAGGAACTGGGCCTGGCTAGTCTGGTGAGGAGAAGGACCAGGGGAGACAGGAGAGCAGCCTTCCGATATTTGAGGGAGGGGCTGCCCAAGAGAGGAGAAAAGCGGTCAAGCTATTCTCCAAGGCACCTGAAGGCGAACTGCACGGAATCATGACAACCGGTTCGATTGTACCGGTCCAAACCTGTAGTATCCCAGCCCTGGGCGTATTTCTTGGAACCCTGATTACTGGGACAGGTAGGTGCATTTTTTACCTGTCTCCTTGAACTGAGGCATTTTGCTGATGACCTCCAAGAAGGACTTCAGGGCACTTTGGACCTGGAAACGGAAGCACAGTTTCTTAAAAGCTGACCCACAAACTCTTCTCATCCATTCGAAGGGCGCAGGTTGTTGAGATGGAACCGTTGTAAGGCACAACATCCAGATGGTCCACCATGCTTTCGGGACCAATGTGGCCTACTGACATATTTATGTGATGACAGGTCATCCTCGACTTACGGCCACAACTGAGACCAGAATTGATGTTGCTAAGAGGGGAAAAAAATGTTGTGAGTTGTGCATCCTTTGTGTTACATCCTTTCTTGCCACCGTTGTTAAGTGAATCGCTGTGGTGAAGTTAGGTTGCTAAGGGAATCGGGCTTTCCCCGTTGACTGGGCTTGTCTGACGGTCACAAAAGGAGATCACGGGACCCCGGGATGCTGCAGCCGTCATAACTGAGAGTCAGTTGCCAAGCATCCGAGTTTTGATCGTCTGATCCCGGGGATGTTGCAACAGTCGTAAGCGTGAAACATGGTCCTAAGTCATTTTTTTTCAGTGCCGTTGTAACTTTGAGTGGTCACTAAATGAAGGGTTGTAAGTCAAGGACTAACCATACTTTTTTTATACAGTATATCTCCCTACTCAGCCCACAACTCAGAGTAGCAGATATTATCAATACAGGTAAGTCCTTGAGTTACGAACGTAAAGGAGTCGGCCCATCGCGGTCATAACTCGTGATGGTTACCGATCTGTTGTAAACCCCTGTGGCCAAGCCAATTGTACAGGCCCTTTTTGCAGAGGTCATAAAGTGAACATCAGGGTTATTAAATAAACCAATGGTTTGCTATGGAGATTAGATAACCTCATCAGTGCTGGAAAGGAAGTAAGTTTGTCCTCCGTTTAAGTGCAGCCGTTTGCCCTGTCCGTGTTAGCTCCTTGACGATGGAATGACGTAATGAGGGATCTAGTTAATGAGGGAATTTTAGCTGTGGAGTCCTTCGTGATCTCTGAGCTTGGTGGCTTTCTGGCAGACGTTTCATGACCCAGCTAGGTAACATCATCAGTGCTAGAAGGAAGGGAGGTTTATGGAGAAGAGGACTGTGGGGTCCTTGGTGCTCTCTGAGCTTAGTGGTTTTCTTGCAGACGTCTTATGACCCAGCTAGGTAACATCATCAGTGCTAGAAGGCGAAGGGGTTTGCAGAGAGAGAGAGAGAGAGAGAGAGAGAGAGAGAGGAGGAGGAGGAGGAGGAGGAGGAGGAGGAGGAGGAGGAGGAGGAGGAGGAGGAGGAGGAGGAGGAGGAGGAGGAGGAGGAGGAGGAGGAGGAGGAGGAGGAGGAGGACTGAGGAGTCCTTGGTACTCTCTGAGCTTGGCTGTTTTCTTGCAGACGTTTCATGACAGAACTAGGTAACATCATCAGTGCCAGAAGGGGAAGGGGTTTGCAGAGAGAGGAGGAGGGGAAGGAAGAGGAAGAGCAGGAGGAGGAGAAGAGGAGGAGGAGGAAGAGGGGGAGGGGGACTGTGGGGTCCTTCGTGATCTCTGAACTGGGTTTTCCTGCAGACATTGCATGACCCAGCTAGGTAACATCATCAGTGTTAGAAGGGAGTGGAAGAGGAGGAGGGGGCAGGAGGAGTAGGAGGAGGACTATGTGGTCCTTGGTGCTCTCTGAGCTGGGTGGTTTTCCTGCAGACCTTTCATGACCCAGCTAGGTAACATCATCAGTGCTAGAAGGAAGTAGGGCTTGCTCGCCATTTATGTCCTCTCAGTGTTCCTGCCTTGATTCGGCTGTTGTTTATTGTTTGTCTGCGTTGGTCGTTGTATGTTTCGTGATTCTTGGTCTAGTATTGATCTTGGGGTTACTTTCTGGGTGTCCATTGTTGGCATGGAGGTCTTCCATCCTTCCTCTTTCCTTTTTGGAGTTTTGATGTCCTCTTTTGAATGGTGTGTAGATGTCATTTACCTTCAGGTGCCTGTTGATGGCTGGAGTGTTTGAGGGCCCGGAATTCTCTGGCATTTTCGGCCTCGGCTTGGTCTAAGGACGTTCCTGGTTTGATCATTTTCCAATTCAAACCATGGTGAACTTAAGGAATTTTTCCTAATTGATCAGGCTTCACTGCTGTGTGTTCACAATATTTATTGATTTTGAGCCCTTTTCTTCATAAACCAAGAAAAGTTAGTACACAAGTGACTTCATTTTATACCGTTTCTCAGAAGGGATTTCCCCGCGTTCTGCTTCATGCTTCAGAACTAGAGGTGGGATTCAGCCAGTTCGGACCGGTTCTACAGTGCCAGAACTTGGAACTTGCTACAACTTGGAGTCGTTGGGAGAACCGGCCAATCTGACCTCTGACTGGCCCCGCCAACCCCATCTCTTCTCAGCCTCCCATTGAGTCCCAGCTGATCGGCTGGGTCTCCTTTGGTTGCCCTGCATAGGAGAACGGAACTGGAAAGCAGGTTAGTGGGGTGGAGAGGGAAGGGGGATTTTGCAGTATATCCTTCCCCTGCCACACCCACCTCTGACACGCCCACCAAGCCACACCACGGCCACCAAGCCACACTCATAGCTGATCGGCTGGGCCTTCTTGCGTTCCCTGCATAGGAGAATGGAGCTGAAAGCAGGTTAGTGGGATGGGGAGGGAAGGGGATTTTGCAGTATATCCTTCCCTGCCACTCCCACCAAGCCACGCCCACCAAGCCACGCCCACAGAACCAGTAGTAAAAAAACGGAATCCCACCACTGTTCAGAATGCCTTCCTTCCTTCTCTGACACCCCCTCCCAGTTAGTGACCGACTCAGGACCGTTTTTCACACTTACGACTGTTGCAGCGTCCCCATTGGTGACATGTCCAAATCTCAGACGCTTGGCAACTAACTCATATTTATGATGGTCTCAGTGTCCCCGGGGGTCACGCGATCCCCTTTTGTGACCTTCAGACGAGCAAAGTCCACGGGGCAGCCGGATTCACTTAACAACCGTGTCACTAACTTAACCAGGACAGCGATTCACTTCGCCACGGGAAGAAAGGCCGTAAAAGGGGACCGAACTCGCTTAACCAATGTCTCGCTTAGCAACGAAAATGTTGGACTCCACTGGGGTCGTAAGTCGAGGACTAGCGGTACGAAGCGGCGGGAGAGTGAGCGGAAGCTGCATCTGCGCATGTGCGGGATCTGGATTGTGCCCAAAGGCATCTCCCTCCTCCCCCCACTAGCCCCTGTCTGCCGAAGACAGTTTTCCTTCTGAAATTGGTCCCCGGTGCCAAGAAAGGTTGGGGGATCCCTGTGTTATAGGACAACTCGGTGTGGGTGTGGGGGTGTCCAAATGAACCACTTTTGATCAGGGGTGGGATTCAAATTTTTTTACTACCGGTTCTGTGGGCGTGGCTTGGTGGGGGTAGCTTGGTGGGCGTGGCAGGGGAAGGATATACTGCAAAATCCCCCTCCCCTCCCCACCCCAGGAACCTGCTTTCCAGCTCCGTTCTCCTGGGCAGGGCAACCAAAGCAGACCCAGCCGATCAGCTATGGGCGTGGCTTGGTGGGCGTGGTGTGGCTTGGTGAGTGTGGCCTGTGGGTGTGGCAGGGGAAGGATATACTGCAAAAAATCTCCCTTCCCACCTGACTAACCTGCTTTCCAGCTCCGTTCTCCTGGGCAGGGCAACCAAAGCAGACCCAGCCGATCAGCTGGGACTTGATAGGAGGCGGAGAAAAGATGGAGTTGGTGCCGCCAGTCAGAGGTGAGATTCTCTGAACCACTCAAGATGTCTGGTCCCGGTTCTCCAGAACTAGTCAGAACCGGCTGAATGCCACCTCTGGTTTGAGGTATACATGTACAGTACAAATAAGAAACCGATCCTATATAAAGAGACAGGTAGGACGGATCAGGTGTTGAGACAAAAAATGTGCTTCAACTCCCTTTGAAAAGAAAAAAGCTGGCTAGCTGTTAAGAGTGAATATTCCTCCCTCTCTTTCTTCCTTCCCTTCCCTTCCTTCCTTCTTTCCTTCCTTCCTTTTTTCCTTCCCTCCCTCCTTTTCTTCCTTCCTCCCTCCCTCCCTCCTTTCCTTCCTTCTTTCCTTCCTTCCTCCCTCCCTCCCTCCTTCCTTCCTTCCTTCTTTTTCCTTCCTTCCTTCCTTCCTTCCTTCCTTCCTTCCTTCTTTCCTTCCTTCCTCCCTCCCTCCCTCCCTCCCTTCTTTCCTTCCTTCTTTCCTTCCTGCCTCCTTTCCTTCCTTCCTTCCTTCCTTCCTTCCTTCTTTCTTCCTCCCTCCCTCCCTCCCTCCCTTCCTTCTTTCCTTCCTTCCTTCCTTCTTTCCTTCCTTCCTCCCTCCCTCCCTTCCTTCCTTCCTTCCTTCCTTCCTTCCTTCCTCCCTCCCTCCCTCCCTTCCTTCCTTCTTTCCTTCCTTCCTTCCTCCCTCCCTCCCTCCCCTCTCTTTCCTTCCTTCCTTTCCTTCCTTCCTTCCTTCCTTCTTTCCTTCCTTCCTTCCTTTCCTTCCTCCCTCCCTTCCTTCCTTCCTTCCTTCCTTCCTTCCTTCCTTCCTTCCTTCCTTCCTTCCTTCCTTCCTTCCTTCCCTCCCTCCCTCCCTCCCTTCCTTCCTTCCTTCCTTCCTTTCCTTCCTCCTCCTTCCCTCCTTCCTCCCTTCCTCCTTCCTTCCTTCCTTCCTCCCTCCCTCCCTCCCTCCCTTCCTTCCTTCCTTCCTTCCTTCCTTCCTCCCTCCCTCCCTCCCTCCCTTCCCTCCCCCTTCCTTTCTTCCAGCCTAGCCTCTGCTTTGCATGCGGAAGTTCCCAGATGGGGTGTCCAGGATGGCCTGTCCGCCACTCCATCCCATGCCATTGGCCCTTCCAGTTGGCCCTTAAAAGTGGGAGTCAGTTTCTTTGGGGATGGTGGTGGTATTGAGCATGAAGAAACGTTGGAGTAGCGGGGGGAGGAAGAAAGATAAAAATGAAGAGGAGGAGGAGGAGGAGGAGGAAGAGGAGGAGGTGGTGAAAGGGAAGGAAAACGAGGACCAAAGAGAAAGAGGAGAAGGGAGAAGGAAAAGAGGATAAAAGAAAAAGATTAAAATGAGGAGGAGGAGGAAAAAGAGAAAGAGAAGAAAAGAAAAGAGAAGGAGGCAAAGACGGAGATAAAAAAGAAGAGGAGGAGGAAGAAAAAGAGGAACAGAAAGAGAAGGAGAAGGAGAAGAAAGATAAAAAGGAAGAGGAGGAGGAAGAAAAAGAGGAACAGAAAGAGAAAGAGAAGGAGAAGGAGAAGAAAGATAAAAAGGAAGAGGAGGAGGAGACAGAGTAAGAGGAGAAAGAAAGGAGAAAGAGAAGGAGAAGAAGGAGAGGAGAAAGAAAGACAAAATAGAAGAGGAGGAGGAGGAGAAGAATGTTCTGAGTAAACAATCAGACAAACAAACAAACAATAAACAATAGCATGCTCAAGGAACCACCAAGAAAAAAATTATACTCCCACACTGATAAGAGAACCAACCTCCTTCCTTCCAGCACTGATAATGTTACCTAGTCAGCTAATGAAACGTATGCAAGTAAGCCACCAACCTCTGGCCGCTTACTATTCCTACTCTGCTATTCTGTTATTTATTTAGCTCCAAGGACCCTATAGTACAGTTGCACCCTGGGTTCAAATATCCTCTTCTATTGGTACTACACATTACAGGTAGTCCTCAACTTACAACAACAGTTCACTTAGTGGCCGTTGGAAGCCACTGAAAAAAAGGGACTTATGACCCTTTTTGATAGTTGCAACCATTGCAGCATCTGTCCTCTTGGTCACATGATCAAAATTCGGCCCCTTGGCAAACAGCTCATATTTATGACAGGCACAGGGCCCGGGGTGTGTGTGTGTGTCACGTGATTCCCCCCTTTTGCGACCTTCTGACAATGTCAGTGGGGAAATTATTACATTCCCTTAATAATCCTGCTACTAATTGAAGAACTCCAGCGATTCGCTTAACGACAGTGGCGAGGAAGGTCGTAAAATGGGGCAAAAACGCACTTAACAACGGTCTCATTCAGCAACCTAAATTTTGGGGCTCTTTTGTGGCCCTCAGGCAAGGATTTACCTGTAGTAAGTTGTGTGAACCAGGATAATTCAGGTTTGGGGGCACAAATTGTTGGGTACTGAACCCGGGAACCGGGCACGCAAAGCAGAGGTCTGACCATCCAGCTCAATCTCCCCATAGATACTTCCTCTAGTTATAGGGCCGAAGGGGGTCTTCAAACTTGACGGCTTTAAGACTTGCGGACTTCAACTCCCAGAATTCCTCCCTCAGTCATGTTAGCTCAGGAATTCTGGGAGTTGAAGTCCACAAGACTTGAAGCTGCCAAGTTTGAAGACCCTTGCTTTAAGAGGGGAGGGCTTCCACACCCAGAATCCCCCAGCCAGCATGCTTTAAGAGGAGGACTTCCACTCCCAGAATCCCTCAGGCAGCATGCTTTAAGAGGGGAGGACTTCCACTCCCAGAATCCCTCAGGCAGCATGCTTTAAGAGGGGAGGACTTCCACTCCCAGAATCCCCCAGCCAGCCTGCTTTAAGAGGGGAGGACTTCCACTCCCAGAATCCCCCAGCCAGCCTGCTTTAAGAGGGGAGGACTTCCACTCCCAGAATCCCCCAGCCAGAAGGCTTTAAGAGGGAGGACTTCCACTCCCAGAATCCCCCAGCCAGCCTGCTTTAAGAGGGGAGGACTTCCACTCCCAGAATCCCCCAGCCAGCATGCTTTAAGAGGGGAGGACTTCCACTCCCAGAATCCTCGGGCAGCATGCTTTAAGAGGAACAGACCTCTCAATTCCCAGAATCCCTCAGCCAGCCTGCTTTAAGAGGGGAGGACTTCCACTCCCAGAATCCCCCAGCCAGCATGCTTTAAGAGGGGAGGACTTCCACTCCCAGAATCCCCCAGCCAGCATGCTTTAAGAGGGGTGGACTTCCACTCCCAGAATCCCTCGGGCAGCATGCTTTAAGAGGAACAGACCTCTCAATTCCCAGAATCCCTCAGCTAGCATGCTTTAAGGCAGGGGTCTTCAAACTGAACAGCTTGAAGACTTGTGGACTTCAGTTCCCAGAATTCCTCCTCTAGTCACACTAGCTCAGGAATTCTGGGAGTTGAAGTCCCCAAGTCTTAAACTTGCCAAGTTGGAAGACCCTCGGTGTAGGGTCTGCAAACGTGGTGACTACGAGTTGTGGACTTCCAGCTCCCAGAATTCCTCTGGCTGAGGAATTCTGGGAGCTGAAGGCTGCAACTCGTAAAGTCACCATGGTTGAAGGCTCTTGCTAATGGGATCCGGAGAGGCTTCCAATCCTGTTTTTGTGGAATGACTCCCCAGGAGAAACCAGAGCAGACCAGCGGCTGGCCTTCTCCTCTGGCTTGGGTTCCCATATCCTACTCGTTGAACGAAAGCTCTCGAGATGCTTTCAAACAAAGATCTGCCTAGCCAAAAGGTGGGTGGGAGGAGAGGAAGGAGAATGCCAGCCTTCTGTTACTTCTCAGGAGCGAGATGCACGGGGTAGGCCTTTGCCAGCCGGCTGGGTGGCCCCGATTCATTCTCCCCAGTTACCAGCGCCAGCGGGAGCTGTCCGGTGGCATCCAGGGTCCATTCGTGGAACTGCACCGCTAAGGCCTGCTCGCGCAGTTGGTTGACCTGAGCCTTGATGTTCTCCACGTCCTCCCTGTGACGGCGTTTTTCTTCCACCAAGTTCTTCATCTGAGCCAGCCTGGAGGGCACAAGAGGGGACAGGGTTAAGTCAGAAGAAGTCAAATCACAGGAAAATGACAGAGTCGGAAGGGGCCTCGGAGGTCATCTAGTCCAGGGGTCGCCAACCGGTGGGCCGGGGACCACTGGTGGTCCATGAGAAAATGTTGGTGGTCTGCAGAGAAATGTCCCCACCCCACCCAAAGCAATTAATCCAGACTGAGGGGGAAAACAAGGCTGCACCACCCATTTGGCACGCGGGAACACAAGGCTTACGCCGCTTGCATTGCGAACAACACGAGGTAGTGAGGGGAGGGGGGAAAGGGCGGAGGCGGGAGCTTGCCCCATTCACCCCCGCACCTGGCCTGGCCACCGGGCTGCTTCTTTCTACTTTTGGCTGCAGGCAAGGAAAGTAGCCAAAGTCTTTCTTTCTCTCCCCAAACTCCACCAGAAATGAGTCTTTGGGACCCTGCAAGGCCTCCTGCTCCAAGAGGCTGCGCCGGCAAAGACTCATTTCTGGCGGAGTTTGGGGCAGAGAAAGAAAGACTTCTGCGGCTTCTGCTGCTTTCCTTGCATGAAGCCAAAAGTCTCTCTCTCTGTCTCTCCCCTGAGAACGGAGTTGGAGACGGTATCCTGCGATCCCAAATAAAGAACGATCGATCGGTAGAAAATGGGGTGGGGGATTTTCCTGCAGACTTTTTTTGGGGGGGGATTTTCCCAGGGTCTCTGGTCCGCGGGATTTAAAATGATGAGTTTGGTGGTCCCTGAGGTCCAAAAGCTTGGCGACCCCTGGACTAGTCCAACCACCTATTCAAGCAACCCGATACCATCGTGGACAAATGGTTGCCCAGTTTCTCCTTCAAAACCTCCGGTGACGGAGAACCCACAACTTCTAAAGACAAGCCGTTCCAGTGGTTAATTGTCCTCACCGTCAGGAAATTCCTCCTTAATTCCAGATTCTTTCTCTCCTTAATTGGTTTCCATCAGTGGTCGTATTCTACCGGTTCGGCCCGGTTCGACTGAACTGGTTCGCTCCGACAATCAGCCGTTGGGCCCTTTTGTCCACCCCCTCGGCTGTATACGGGCCTTGATTTCCTGCTTTTCAACCTCAGCTGTTTCGCACACAGGGCTTGCAGCAGAAGGTGAGTTTGCAAATGCTGCGCACGCGCAAAGTGCGCTTTTGAGGTGTGTGCAAAGCGTGCGCGCGCGCAAAGCACGCGCTCACACCGAATGGGTAGGAAAACTTTTGGAAACCCACCACTGATTTCCATCCTTTGCTTCTCCTCCAGCCTTCGGGTGTGCTTTGGAGAACAGCTTGACTCCCTCTTCTTTGGGGGCAGCCCCTGAGATATTGGGACATGGCTATCCTGTCTCCCCCAGTCCTTCTTTTTTTATCCCCCAATTCCTGCAACTGTTTCTTGTATATTTTAGTCTTCAGTCACCCAATCACCTTGGTTGCCCTTCTCTGCACTCTTTCTAAGAGAGTCTGAACATGCTTCTTTTATACTGTGATGGCAGGCAGGTGGCCACTCCCTAGATCCTGACTGGGGACTGGGTGGATTTTCTCATGCAGAAAACCACCAAGCTCAGAGAAGACCGCCAAGGACCCTACAGTCCTCCTCCTCCTCCTCCCGCTCCTCTTCCTTCTCCTCCATTCTAGCACTAATGATGTTGCCTAGTTGGGTCATGAAATGTCTGCAAGAAATCCATCAAGCGCATTGAGCACCAAGGACCCTACACAGTCCTCCCTCCTCCTCTTCCTCCTCCTCCTCCTCCTCCTCCATTCTAGCACTAATGATGTTGCCTAGTTGGGTCATGAAATGTCTGCAAGAAAACAAACAAGTTAGAGAGCACCAAGGACCCTACAGTCCTCCTCCTCCTCCTCCTCCTCCCTCCTCCCTCCTCCTCCTCCTCCTCCTCCTCCCTCCTCCTCCTCCTCCTCCTCCTCCTCCTCCTCCTCCTCCATTCTAGCACTAATGATGTTGCCTAGTTGGGTCATGAAATGTCTGCAAGTAATCCATGAAGCACATTGAGCACCAAGGACCTACTGTTGTCCTCCTCCTCCTCCTCCTCCTCCTCCTCCTCCTCCTCCTCCTCCTCCTCCTCCTCCTCCTCCTCCTCCTCCTCCTCCTCCTCCCCACAAACCCACTCCTTTCCAGCACGGACCATGTTCTCGAGTTGGGTCACGAAACACCTGCCAGAAATCCACCCAGCTCGGAGAGCAACAAGGACCCCCACCCTTCAACCCCGAGCTACTAGTCGTCTCTCCTAGAAGCAGGCTCGCCTTCCCGTTTGAACCGGGGGGCTTCCCCTCCCGGTGGACCTACTCACTTGTGCATCGTCGTGTCGGGCACGCGCGCCTTCAGCTGGTCCGCGATGGCCTTCAGCCCTCGTACGTAGGGGTTGGGCTGGGCGGTCAGGTCGTAGGCCGGGTTGTGCCTCATCAGGTATTCACCCAGGAAGATCATCGGGTGAAACGGGCAGCGCTCGGACTCCTTCGGCTCCAGGGCCTCCTTCCGTTCGGCCACCTTGAGCAGCTTCTCCACGGCGGGCACCAAGGTGGGCAGGAGCTTATCGAGAAGGTACGCCCGGGTCTCCAGCGTCATGGACTCGGTGTTGAACCAGTCCTGGGACAGGCTGTCGGGCGGCTCTTCCTTCTCCATCTTCTTCTGCTGGAGCGTTTCCTTGTGCAGCTTCTCCATCTTGATGCCCTGCAGGTGCAGAGCGCGCGGCTGGACGTGCTCGTGGAAAATGAACTTCCACTGGGCGTCCACCGCTGGAGTCAGGGAGCGGAGGGTCACCCTCGAGTTTGGCTTGCCGGCTCCCACGGGTGGCTCATTGCCATTGTTGAATTCGGGACCGTTTTCCTGGTCTGGGTCTGCGGCCATGATTGGGTCTCTGTGAGGGAAGAGGAAGAGGAAGGATTAGCTGATTGACAGACATGAATGACACAGCTGTCAAAAAACGCCAATGCAACCCTAAGTTGCATTAACGGAGGGATGCAATCAAGATCAAGGGAGGTACTAATACCATTCTATAAAGCCTTAGTAAGACCGTACCTAGAGTACTGCATCCAGTTTTGGTCACCACACTATAAAAAAGATGTTGAGACTCTGGAAAGAGGGCAGAGAAGAGCAACCAGGATGATGAGGGGTCTGGAGGCTAAAATATAGGAAGAAAATGGTTGCAGGAACTGGGCCTGGCTAGTCTGTCTATTTATATCTATCTATCATCTGTGTCTCTGTCTGTCTGTCTGTCTGTCTGTCTGTCTGTCTATCTATCTATCTATCTATCTATCTATCTCTGTGTCTCTATCTATTTATCCATCTACATCATCTCTGTCTGTCTGTCTGTCTGTCTGTCTGTGTCTGTCTATCTATCTATCTATCTATCTATCTATCTATCTATCTATCTATCTATCTATCTCTGTGTCTCTATCTATTTATCCATCTACATCATCTCTGTCTGTCTGTCTGTCTGTCTGTCTGTCTGTGTCTGTCTGTCTGTCTGTCTGTCTATCTATCTATCTATCTATCTATCTATCTATCTATCTATCTATCTATCTATCTATCCTTAGTAAGGCCACACCTAGAGTCCTGCATCCAGTTTTGGCCACCACATTATAAAAAAAAGATGTTGAGACTCTAGAAAAAGTGCAGAGAAGAGCAACCAGGATGATGAGGGGACTGGAGACTAAAACATATGAAGAACAGTTGCAGGAACTGGGCCTGGCTAGTCCAGGGAAGAGAAGGACCAGGGGAGACAGGAGAGCATCTTCCAGTATTTGAGGGGCTGTCCCAGAGAGGAGGAAGGGGTCAAGCTATTCTCCAAGGAACAACGGATGGAGACTGAACAAGGAGAGATTTAACCTGGAAATAAGGAAAAAGATTCTGACAGTGGGAACAACCAACCAATGGAACAGAAATTTCCTCATTACTCCATTCCTAAGACCCTCACCCCACTCCTAAGAGGTCTGTAGGGGGCGTGCATAAGCGCACCATCGTGCCTACCGTCCTTGTCCTATTGTCCCCATTTATTCGTACCTATTTCCTGTATTCTTACTCATGTTTATACTTATACCTATTATCTTGTAAGGATTGACAAATCAAATAAATCAAATAAAAATAAATAAATAAAGTTGTGGGAGTGCCATCACTTGAGACTTTCAAGAAGAGACTGGACTGCTATCTGTCAGGAATGGTGCAGAGTCTTGAGTGGGACCCATGTCACCCCTGGTCCTTCTCTTCATCAGACTAAAAAGGTAAAGATTCAGTGCCAGAAAAACAAACACAGGTGGCTGATGCTTCATTTAACATCTCTATAAACGTAATAAGTAGATTTTTACAAACCAGCTGTAGATTTCTCCAACATGGAGCAAACTCAAGACGGAAACATGTTGCAAGTAACTTCAGAGCAGAGCTCCAGCCTTCAGCAAGCAAGCGAGCTAGTTTCTCTTCTGCTTTAGTTCAGCAGGCAAGCAAGAGGAGAGAAGCGGTTTCATTTTCAATACACAGACTCAGAGCTCAACACAGCTGCAGAGTTGCAGAGCTTAATATCGAGCCACGCCTAGGCGACTTCTAGTTTCAGTTTCCAAACAGTTCTCACTGGCTGACTTAGTTGCTATGACTATTCATCGGCTGATCTCGTTACCATGCTCTATGCCGGTTCATGAATATACTCTGACAGGTTCCACTTGGACATGTGTGCTATAGGAGGTGGTACTCATCTCTGTTACAAAGCCAAAGAGCCAGCGCTGTCCAAAGACGTCTCCGTGGTCATGTGGCTAGCAGGACTAAACGCCGAAGAAGGCGCGCGGAACACTGTTCCCTTCCCGCCACTTGCATTTCTACTTGCATCTTTACATGCTTTCGAACTACTAGGTTGGCAGAAGCTGGGACAAGCAACGGGAGCTCACTCCATGACGCAGCGCTGGGGATTCGAACCACCGAACTGCCGACCTAACTGATCATCAGCATCTGAGCCACTGAGCCACCAATTCCGGTAACCATTCCTCATGTATTTTAGCCTCCAGACCCCACTCCCCTTTTAATCCTCTTGGTTGCTCTTCTCTGCAAAAAATAAATAAATTTTTTTTTTAAAATATTGTGGCGACAGCTATTCGAAGTAAAAACTGCCAAAACACTTCAAGGAGATATTTACGCGAGCGAGATTTGAACAGCTTGACCCAATGGTCCAAGATGGGAGACTCCATTCTATACCCTACAACGGACGTCTCTGCATTTGCGTAGCGCAGAGGTGGTGGACCTGGCTCACATCCTATATGACTGTTGTCTGTGTAAGAAGGCGAGAGACAGGTACCTTGGTCTCTATACCAAACGAATGACCCATTGGGACCCCGCTGTCAAAACGGCTTAGCTTAGGTGCGTTCACAATCTGAAAATAACATTTAACATAGCACAGGTACTTAAGCCAAATAATTCGGTTGAGATTGGCGTAGGCGGGACCGATTGGGGTAGATTGCAGGGGTGACCCCAAAATGTAATGTTATCATATTTTTATCTATATCTCAAAGGATTGTATTTTATTCCATTTTCATCTTAGATTGTACTTTATTCCAATTTCCTTTTAAATTGTATTTTATTCTAATTTCCTTTTAAATCGTATTTTATTCCAATTTCCTTTTAAATCGTATTTTATTCCAATTTCCTTTTAAATCGTATTTTATTCCAATTTCCTTTTAAATCATATCTTATGCCCAATTCCATTTTAAATTGCTCTTATCAAATTTCAGGAATACTTTGTTCCTGGGACTCTGCGCTTTGATATGGCTCAAGGGCCAATCAATCCATCAATCAATCAATCTTGTGGCAACCAAAACTGGCAGCAATATTCGAAGGGTGCCCTTACCAAGGCCTTATAAATGGGGAGTCGCACTTCACAGATGCTGCCTGAGCATCTGTCCATGACCACCTTCCACGTGCGAAACGCATCTGAACCCTTTCAGCGAAATCTCAGCACCTTTCAAGTCGTCTTCCCAGGGCCCCGTGCTAAAAAAAACGCCATGTAGTTAGGGTGCCTTACCTGTGTCGGGACAGGTATCGGAAAATGCGTGAGAATTTATGACGGGGCTGTCTAATTTTAGCTGCCCGCAATCTTGCACGGATCTTCCAGCCCTCCCTTCTGCAGGATCCGGCAGCGTAAATGTTTGTGGTTGCTAAGTGACAGTTGGTAGAGAGTTGGGGGGTGTTTATCCATCTTCTCGGGCAGCTGGGAATGGCGAGCGAGCCAACGTTCTCATCGTGGTTTCATCTCGGGCTTGTGAAGAACCAGGAAAGAACGAGAGGGGCGGGTAGGCGGGTGAGAGGAAAGCCCAACCTTTCGTGGGGAGAGGGTCCTGGATCTTCTGGAGCAGGGGTGTCAAGCTCCATTGGATTGGGGGCCATAGGAGGGTTGTGTTTGAGCTTGGAGGGAGGGAAGGAGGGAGGGAGGAGGCATGGCCCTGGTGGGCGTGACATGGGATTTGTGACGGGGACACCTGGGGTGGCCAAGGGCTAGGGAGGACTTCCCTGAGAGACCCTCCCTCATTCTCATTATAATGTCCTTCCTTCCTTCCTTCCTTCCTTCCTTCCTTCCTTCCTTCCTTCCTTCCTTCCTTCCTTCCTTCCTTCCTTCCTTCCTTCCTTCCTTCCTTCCTTCCTTCCTTCCTTCCCTTCCCTTCCTTCCTTCTTTCCTTCCTTTTTTCCCTTTCCCATCTTTCTCCCTTCCACCCTCCCTTTCTCCCACCCACTACTTCCTTCCTTCCTTCCTCCCTCTTTTCCTTTTCCCATCTTCCTCCCTCCTTCTCCTTCCTTCCACCCTCCCTCCCTCCTTTCCTTTCTCTCTCCCTCTCCTTCCTTCCTTCCACCCTCTCTTCTTTTCCTTTCCTTTCTCTCTCCCTCTCCTTCCTCCCTCCCTTCCTCCCCTTTTGCTTCCTCCCCATCTTCCACCCTCCCTCCCTCCTTTCCTTTCTCTCTCTCCCACTCCTTCCTTCCTTCCCCTCTCTTCTTTTCCTTCCTTTTCTCTCTCCCTCCCTCTCCTTCCTTCCACCCTCCCTCCCTCCTTTCCTTTTTCTCTCTCCCTTTCCTTTATGTGTAAATGAGAGGTTCACTTTCATCAACTCTGCAGTGCTGACTTCCACAGGAAATGTGTCTATGGGTGTATGTGTAAATTTCTCTGTGTGTAAATTTCTCTGTGTGTAAATTTCTCTGTAAATTTGAGGTTCACTTCCACGGTGGTGCAGTGGTTAGAGTGCGGTACTGCCGGCTACTTCTGCTGCCTGCTGGCTGCCTGCAATTTGGCAGTTCAAATCCCCCCAGGCTGCAGGTTGACTCAGCCTTCCATCCTTCTGAGGTGGGTCAAATGGGGACTCAGATGGTTGGGGGCAAGAGGCTGACTCTGTAAACTGCTTAGAGAGGGCTGTAAAGCACTATAAAGCAGCATATAAGTCTAAGAGCTATTGCTATTGCTATCTAGGGGTTGTAAGTCTTTGACAGAAGCCATGATGATGACATGGTGCTGTTAGGTATAACATTGATACCAAATATAGTTTGGGTGAATAAATATATAAAACTTAGATATCATGGTTTAAGTGCTTATCACTTTAAGCACAATGCTGCAGGCAATTAGCCGATTAAGGAGTGCGGTTAGAAGTTACAATATAAGGAAGCACCAGAAGCTGGAAAGCTTACTGCGACTAACTGTGTCTTACTGCGACTAATTGTGAGTGCCTGTGACTGAACTGTTCTTGTTTGCTACTGTTTGCTGATTTACTGCGTAATTCTACTGTTATACTGTTTGAACTTCTTGCTGAATATCCAGCGTTTGTTCCTCTGGAGAGAGGCACCGGAGGAGGAGAAGATATCTTTATCGGCTGATAAAGATATTGCAAGGACTCTTAACTTGGACTATACTAGTGAGTCTTACTGGATGGAAATACTGTGAATGACTTAATGGACTGAATGACAATGCTTTAAACTCTAAATGGATTAAAAACTATTTAAACTACAAACAGTGTTTGTGTTCAGTGTGTGTATACTCTGGGGCCCTTCCAATTCTCGTTTGGCTGCCTGGTTTGACTACTGCTGCAATACTCTGCTAGGGGTTAATCCCCAAACACTAACATTGGTTATGGGCCCAGCAGCATAGTCTAACTAACCAGGATATAGCAGAGAGAGTTGGTGTGAGTTGCACATTACTGTAAAAACAAACTGTTTTAATTAGTTTAAAATAGTCAAAATATCTGAAGAGTAATGGCACAAGTAAATTTGTCACAACTGTCCATGATATCCAGGCTGGATGGAACAAACTATGTTTCATGGTCAATGAAATGTAGTTTACTTCTATGTAAAGAAGGTTTGTGGGACATTATAGCAAACCCACCAGATGTGAGTAGATGGGATCCTGCTGATGATGATGATAACGAAAAGTTACAAGACTTTAAACTGAAGAATGAGCAGGCTTTATGCATCATAGGACTGACTCTCTGTGATCAGCAGCTTGTCCATATTCGTGGAGAAGAAAATGCTGCAAACTGCTGGGAGAACCTCAGGAAGATTTATGTTCGGGACAGTGTAGGAGCACATATAAATCTTACACGGAAGCTTTTTCGAACGCATCTTCAGAGGAATGGAGATATGTTAGTTCATTTAAACTGTATGAAGAGCATTTTTCAAGATTTGCAAGAAAAAGAGCTTATATTTAATGAACTGCAACAAGTCTACATAATATTATCTTCATTAGATCAAAGCTATGATGACTATGTGACTTCGTTGGAAGTATTGCCTAAGGATAGCCTCTCATTAACCGAGATTACAGGCAGGCTACTAGAAGAAGCCAGAAGAAGGCGTGAGCGTGACGAGCTGAGAGAAGATAAGAAAGAAGAGAAATTATCTTCAAAGCTTAAAAGAAACCAGCTTAGTAAAGTAAAGCACCCGGAAGAAGAGAATTTATCTTCAACAGCATACACAATTAAAAAGTGTTTTAATTGTGGAGGCAGAGGACATTTGGCAAGATTCTGCAAAAAGAGAAAAAGCCAGAATGTAAAAAAGCCAAAGAAAGCATTTGAACTAGCCATGTTTAGCAACTCTGATGTGAAGAATGATATATGGGTGGTTGACAGTGGCGCATCCCACTGCATCACAAGAGATAAGACAAAATTTATAAAAATGTCTAAAAGCTCTCAACATATATCTCTTGCAAACGGCTGGAATCTTAACGCGAAAGGTGAAGGTCTTGCACATTGTCCGTGCATAAACCAGGATATAAAAATGTTGTATGTACCGCAACTAAAGTTTAATTTGCTTTCAGTAAGGGTATTAGATAAATTAGGTTATGTAATTACTTTTAAAGATAATAATTGCATAATTGAAAAAGATAACAAAAGGGTAACTGCAGCTTTAAATGGAACATTATATGTCTTAGATAATAGTAAGAAAGGGGAGGCTCAAACTGTATTTAATAATATAAAACCTCATGATGAATGTATCCATTTATTGCATAGGCGTTTGGGGCATGTAAATTTTAAAATGCTAAAACGTACAGTTGAGTTATCTGAAGGAATAAGGTTAAAACCTTGTGATAAATATTTGCGTTGTAATGTTTGCTGTGAAGATAAGAGCAAAGTATTGCCTGCAAATAGGCTAAATGGTTTCAAAACAAAAGAACCTTTAGAAGTAGTATTTGCAGACATCATAGGTCCAAAGAAACCCAGTATGGGGGGTGCTAGATATATACTGAGCATTATGGACCATTATTCTAGATATGGGTTTTGCTATTTAATGAAAAGCAAAACTGAAACATATCAACATTTTTTCAATTGGCTTAAGTTTGCTGAAAGAAAGTCTAAACGACAACTGATAACCCTGGTGACAGATAATGGTATGGAATTTGTTATTAATAAATTCCAGAACAGACTTAAGATAGCTGGAATAGAGCATAAGAAGTCTGCTCCATACAGGCCAGAACATAACGCTTTTATTGAAAGAAGAGGCAAAACACTACAGGCAATGGTTAGAACAATGTTAAATGATTCTGGGTTACCTGATTCTTTGTGGGGGGAGGCTACAATGTGTGCTAATAACATATTGAACAACGTTGTTAATACAACAACAGGTGAAATACCATTTACCAGGTGGCATGGCAGGAAACCTGACCTAAGTTACCTGCACACATTTGGTGCACCAGCATGGGTGCATATTCCTGCACAACTCAGAAAAAAAGGGCAACATAGAGCTAAAAGATTTTTCTTCGTTGGTTATCAGGCAAACCATAGGGCATATAGATTTTGGGAGAAAGGCACATCTAAAGTGTTATGTAGTGCTAGTGCCCAATTTCTAGAACATGAAGGATGGGAGAAATTAGAACAGGATGCCAATAAAGATGTAATTATTGAATCCTATAGAAATCCCATTAGTTATCCCTGTAACTTTAAAAATAAAGTAAAGAGACAAATACAGGATGAAATAGTGCCCATAAAGGAAGAAACAGATTCAATAGCTGAACAGGATGAGGAAGATGAACAGGTAGTAGTTCAACAAAGTCCTCCTGTAAGCCCTGTAATTCCCAGAAGAACTACACGTGTATCTAGACCGCCTGATAGGTACCAGGCTAACACAGTGTGCCAGATTAATCAAGTTCCTAATTCTGTAGAAGAAATTAAAAAGTATCCTACTAAGGAAAAAGAAAGATGGTATGCAGCAATGAATAAGGAACTGAATTCATTAAGAGATATGAAGGTGTATGAGAATGCCAAATTACCTGTAGGTAAGAAGTCCATTGGCTGCAAATGGATTTTTAAGGTAAAAATAGATAAAGATGGTAATTTAATCCATAAGGCAAGGTTAGTAGCCCAAGGTTTTAGGCAGAATGCCAATGACTACGATGAGGTGTTTGCACCTAGTCTTAAGGCAGCAACCTTGAGGGCAGCTTTAGTGTGGGCAGCTAGTAAAAACTATATAGTTAACCATCTAGATGTGGAAACTGCTTACTTGCACGCCCCATTAAAACATACTATTTACATGAAAAAACCTGTTGGTATTAAAAGTGAAAATAAGGATAATAATGATTGTTGGTTGTTAAAGAAAAGCCTCTATGGTCTTAAACAATCAGGCTATGAATGGAACCAGTATATTGTAAAGGAACTAAACAATATAGGATTTAAAGCTGGTTTAGCCGATCCATGTTTGTTTAAGAGGGAGACAAATGGGAAAGTATCATTATTATTACTATTCACAGATGACATTGCATTGATTACTGAAACTAATGATGAAGCAAATAAAATAATAGCATCATTAGGAAAGAGAATAAAGATCAAGCAATTAGGGGAGATAAAGAAGTATCTCGGTTTAAATATAAAGAAAACACGGAAAGGTTTTAAGATATCTCAGGAAGATAAGATAAGCAAATTGCTAAAAGATTACAAGATGGAGCTTTGTAAGCCAGCTGAGACTCCAATGAGTCAGGAGTTTAGCAACACTGATGAACAAAGCCCGGAGTTTGATAAGGTGATTTATCAATCTTTAATTGGTAGTTTGAGTTATATAAGTAATTGGTCTAGACCAGATATTTCGTACTGCGTGAATCAGTTGGCTAGATTCAATTCTGCACCATGTGAAAGACACTGGATTGCAGCTAAGAGGATATTAAGATATCTTAAAAAGACAATGAATTATTCATTGTATTTAGAACCAAAGGGTGATTTAATTCTGAGTGCTTATGCAGATGCTAGCTTTGCATCAGAAAGAGACACTAGAAAGTCGACTTCAGGAACAGCCATAATGCTGGGTAAGACATTAATAGGCTGGAAGTCAATAAGACAACAGCATATAAGTTTGTCTACTATGGAGGCAGAATTCTCCTGTTTATCATTGTTATGTACAGAATTAATAATGTATAAACAAATGTTAATTGATATAGGTATAACTGTAGATTATCCTATAATTATACATGAAGATAATCAGGCAGCAATTCAAATGGCCACAAATATTGGAATAAAAACAAGGAGCAAGCATACAGATCTAAGATACCTAAACGTGAGACAATCTGTAAGAAGTAAGATGATTCAGCTAGAGTACTGTATGTCGGAGGACAATTTAGCTGATAATTTTACTAAAGCCCAAGGTGCCACTAAGCACCAGGAGAGTTGTGAAAAATATGGGGTTAGATTGTAAAGGTATTATATATTTATTTCACCCAAAAGGGGAGTATGTTAGGTATAACATTGATACCAAATATAGTTTGGGTGAATAAATATATAAAACTTAGATATCATGGTTTAAGTGCTTATCACTTTAAGCACAATGCTGCAGGCAATTAGCCGATTAAGGGTGCGGTTAGAAGTTACAATATAAGGAAGCACCAGAAGCTGGAAAGCTTACTGCGACTAACTGTGTCTTACTGCGACTAATTGTGAGTGCCTGTGACTGAACTGTTCTTGTTTGCTACTGTTTGCTGATTTACTGCGTAATTCTACTGTTATACTGTTTGAACTTCTTGCTGAATATCCAGCGTTTGTTCCTCTGGAGAGAGGCACCGGAGGAGGAGAAGATATCTTTATCGGCTGATAAAGATATTGCAAGGACTCTTAACTTGGACTATACTAGTGAGTCTTACTGGATGGAAATACTGTGAATGACTTAATGGACTGAATGACAATGCTTTAAACTCTAAATGGATTAAAAACTATTTAAACTACAAACAGTGTTTGTGTTCAGTGTGTGTATACTCTGGGGCCCTTCCACTCTCGTTTGGCTGCCTGGTTTGACTACTGCTGCAATACTCTGCTAGGGGTTAATCCCCAAACACTAACAGGTGCTCATCATGACTTCTATCCAATCTTTGTAAACCAAGGTCAGTTGTGTAGCGTGAGCCAGCAATGGGCATCATTATACAGTTCTACAGAGGAATGATGGAGTCTGTCATCTGCACCTCTATAACTGTCTGGTTTGGTTCTGCATCCCAACAGGACAAACACAGACTCCAGAGAGGAATTAGGACTGCAGAAAAAACAATTAGTACCAACCTGCCTTCCATGGAGGATCTGTATCCTGCACGAGTCAAAAAGAGGGCTGTGAAAATATCTACACACCCCTCACACATCCCGGACATAAATTGTTTCAACTCCTACCCTCAAAGCGACGGTATAGAGCCCTGCACACCAGAACAACTACACACAAGGACAGTTTTTCCCCAAACGCCATCACTCTGCTAAACAACTAATTCCCTCCACACTGTCCAACTATTTACAAAGTCTGCACTACTATCACTATTAATCTTCTCATCACTCCTTATCGCCCATCCCCTCCCACTTGTGACTGTATGACTGTAACTTTGTTGCTCGTATCCTTACGATTTATATGGACTGCTTCCTGGTATGATTTAATTCCCTATTTGTACCCTGTGACTATCATTAAATGTTGCACCTGATGATTCTTGACTCTAGACGAATATATTTTTTTCTTTTATGTGCACTGAGAGCATTTGCACCAAAGACAAATTCCTTGTATGTCCAATCATACTTGGCCAATAAAGAATTCTATTCTATTCTATTCTATTCTATTCTATTCTATTCTATTCTATTCTATTCTATTCTATTCTATTCTTCTACTCTACTCTACTCTACTCTACTCTACTCTACTCTATTCTATTCTCTATCCTGTTCCACCCCATTCTATTTAAATTCTATTCCTACATCCTTCTATTCTATTCTATTGTACCCTATGACTATCATTAAGTGTTGTACCTGATGATTCTTGACTTTTGACAAATGTGTCTTTTCTTTTATGTACACTGAGAGCATTTGCACCAAAGACAAATTCCTTGTGCGTCCAACCACACTTGGCCAATAAAGAATTCATTCATTCCTTAATTCACTCTTTAGCATATTTCACATCAATCGTGTTCAGGATCACGTGAAGCATTAGTACCGCTTTATAAGGCCTTGGTAAAGCCACACTTAGAATAGTGCATCCAGTTCTGGTCACCACAATGCAAAATAATAACAATAAAATGTTGAGACTCTGAAAAAAGCACAGGGAAGAGCAGCAAATTATGATCAGGGGCTTGGAGGCTAAAACATATGAAGAAAGGTTGCTGTAATTACTGGTCCAGTCAAGAGAAAAGAAGAATTAGGGATGACATGATAACAGTAGTCCAGTATTTGAGGGGCTGCCCCAAAGAAGATGGGGTCCACCTATTCTCCAAAGACCCTTGAAGGCAGGCCAAGAAACAATGGTTGGAAACTCATCCAGGAGAGAAGCAACCTGGAATTAAGGAGAAACTCCCTAACAGTGAAGACAATTAACCAGTGGAACTGCTGGCCACCAGAAGTTGTGGGTGCTCCATCACTGGAGGTTTTCAAGAAGAGACTGGGCAAATATCTGTCTGGAATGGTACAGGGTGTCCAGCTTGAGCAGGGGGATGGACTAGAAGACCTCTAAGGTCTCTTCCAATTCTATTATTCTGTTTAGTTGTGGGTGCTCCATCCCTGGAGGTTTTCAAAGATTGGACAGGGGATTGGACAGACGACCTCAAAGATCCCATCCAACTGTTTATTCTGTAATTCTTTAATTGCATCCTGAGGTTTATTTATTTATTTATTTATTTATTTATTTATTTATTTATTTGATTTGCCAATTGTTTACAAGATAATAAGTATAAGTGTATACATAGTTGTGAATACATGAAATGGGTACATATAAGAAAAATAAAAGAAGAATAAGAGAAACAATAGGACAGGGAGGGTAGGCACGTTGGTGCGCTTATGCACGCCCCCTACAGACCTCTTAGGAAAGGGGTGAGGTCAATAGTAGACAGTCTAAGGTTAAAGTTTTTGGGGTTTGGGGAAGAGACTACAGAGTCGGGTAGAGTATTCCAGACATTGACCACTCTATTGCTGAAGTCGTATTTCCTGCAATCAAGTTTGGTGCGGTTTACTTTGAGTTTGTATCTATTGTGTGCTCTTGTGTTGTTATGGTTGAAGCTGAAGAATTCATTGACAGGTAGGACATTGCAATGTATGATTTTATATACCATGCTTAAGTCAGACCGAAGACGGCGTAATTCAAGGTTTTCTAGTTCTAGAATTTCAAGTCTGGTGGCATAAGGTATTCTACAGCGAGTAGAGGAGTGGAGAACTCTTCTTGTGAAATATTTCTGGACTTTCTCAATTGTGCTAATATCAGATACGTAATGAGGATTCCAGACTGATGAACTGTATTCGAGTATTGGTCTAGCAAATGTTTTGTATGCTCTGGTTAGTAGTGTGATATTGCCAGAGAAAAAGCTACGTAGGATTAGGTTTACAACTCTTAATGCCTTTTTGGCTATGTAGTTGCAGTGGGCTCTAGCACTTAGATCATTAGAGGTGAGTATTCCCAGGTCCTTTACAGAGCTTGGGTCATCATGGGTTACAGGCATCATCTGTGGCTGGTGGTTTTTCTTTGAAATCAGAACCACTTTTCAGGTATTCAGGTATAAAATGTAACAAGGAAAGATCAGTGAAATGAGAAGCCTTCACAGATAAAATAAGAATAATCCAGAGTGATCCCAAAATTTGCCAGTAGAATATAGCAAGTATATACCTTTCACCAGCCACATAACAGAATATTTCTAGAGAGAGAGAGAGAGAGGCTAAATTTAAGGACTCGTTCAGCAGAAATTCAGGTGGGGCAATGGGCCAGCTGCCAAACCGACCCCCCCAAAAAACCCCACCTTTGAAATAATGGTTATAAATACTGCAAGCGCCCGGGTGGTTAAACCGCTAACCTTTCCGTGCCAAGAAATCAGGAACAAGATTGTATGATCCGGAAAAGATTTGGGTACCTATCCATAGCAAAGAAAGGAGTGGAGAAAAATGCGTGTGCAGATGAGTGCATCGTTGTGTGATTTCCGCACATCAGCCAAGTGGGTTTTTAATCTTACAAAGGCAGCACAGAGAAAGAGAGAGAGACACACACACACACCCAGAGAAAGAAATGCCAAACGAACAAGGAAAGGTTAAAAAAATTGATTTTTGCGCCATTGCATCTGGCAAGCCTTTTGAATTGCACGGATTACACAAATCAAACCAGAAAGCGGAATAGAGCAAAGCTGGGTGTGTGTGTCTATGTGTGTGTTGTGTGTGTGTGTGTGTGTTCAGGGTGGCCAAATACTTGATCCTTCTACTGAGGAACCTTGACGAGGATAAAAACTGGAGATCCCTGTTTGGGAAACTACAGCAAACAAGAATGGATATTGTGGGCCTGTATCGGATTAATTTATATACACATGCCAGCTCGATGCATTTGCTTCGCTACGAAACTATGTGGTCGGGCTTAGTTTTTGGGGAGGAAAATATGGGGAGGGGGAAATTTTGCCTCTGCCTATCAGCATCCATCAGTATCCATCTGGCTAGCGTCCTGTCAGTGTGTGAGAGAGTGGAGGGCTGTTTGGAAACCGAAACAGTATTTGCTGTGTGAGCAAGGAGGAGACAGCAAGGAGCCTGGGCGTGGCTTAGCTCAACTGTTCTGGACTAAAGCTGCTTGGTGCCCTGAAACTGAAACTCCTCTGCTTGTGTTTTGCATTTGGAAGAGATTTCTTTTTTTCAGGTGGGGAGGGGAGTAGAACTCCTTAGCATCAGAGCGTGTTAATAATAATAATAATAATAATAATAATAATAATAATAATAATAATAATAATAATAATAATACAGGAAATACTCTAAATCAGGGTGGGCAAACATTTTGGCTCGGGGCCACATTGAGTTTTAAAATTTGACAGACGGCCGGGTCAGCACAAGATACGATACATATAAAAAACTGCATTTGTTAACAGTACATATCAAACATAAACAGAAAAAGCATTAAACTTCGCTCTCTTTGCTCCAGTTAGGTGCTCCCAGCATGCACAAGAAGCATGAAGGGAGGCAACAAGGGCATGTGATGGGTCCCTCCACGGTCCCCTCCCAGGTGACAGCCAGGGCTTTGGCACCTACTTTTTCTTGAGAGAGGTGCGGTGTCTGCCTCCCTTCATACTTTTTGTGGAGGGACACACATGCTCCGTCACCCTGCCGCCACTACGTTTGCTCGGCTTCTTCCATGGGAACAAGTCGCCCCCCCCCCCCCCCCCCCCCCCCCCCCCCCCCCCCCTAACAAGAAGTACACATCCCCCCCCCCCCCCCCCCCCCCCCCCCCCCCCCCCCAGGGCCCCCCCCCCCCCCCCTCCCAACCTGGGGCTTTCCATCCTGCCATGCTCTTTCTATAGCCCCAAAAACCCCACCCCCCCGACGTGGTCCATTGGAGACGGAAAGCATCCTCTCCCCCCCCCTCCCCCCCCCTCTTGGCCCCCCCGTTTGTTTTGCGGGGACACGCCCGGCGCCCAGGGCCCGCCACAGCCCTGCAAAGCAGTGGGTGTTCCCGGGCGGGGCCCCCGCCCCCCCAGCAAGAACAGCAAGAGATCCACCTGACCTTTTTTTTTCCCCCCCCCCCCCCCCCGCTAAATTTCAAGTGTGTAGGTTTTCGGTTCTGGAGATTAGCATCAGAGTGTGTTAATAATAATAATAATAATAATAATAATAATAATAATAATAATAATAATAATAATAATAATAATAATAATAATAATAATAATACAGGAAATACTCTAAATGCTGTGATGGTCATTTCGAAAAATCCTTTCTTAGTGAGCACCTAGAAGCCAAGAGGAACAGACGGGCCAAATTTCAAGTTTGTAGGCTTTATGGTTGTGGAGATTTTGTGATGATGCGTGAGGGTAATTTTGCTTTTAGAGAGAGAGATCCCTTGACTTACAATCATTCGTTTAGTGACCGTTCGAAGTTACAACAGCGCTGGAAAAAGGGACCTAGGACCATTTTTCACACTTATGACCTTTGCGGCATTCCTGCGGTCACATGATCCAAATTCAGAGGCTTGGCAACTGACTGGTACTTATGATGGTCGCAGTGTCCTAGGGTCACATAATCCCTTTTGGCGACCTTCTGACTAGGCAGGTCAAGCGGGAAGCCAGATTCACTTCACAACCGTGTGACTCATTTAACAACCGTAGCAATTCACTGAAGAACGGGGGCAAGAAAAGTCATAAAACAGGGCAAACTTCACTGAACAAATGTTTCACTTAGCAACAGACAGCTTGGGCTCAATTGTGGTCATAAGTCATGGATTACTTGTATTTACCATTTTTGCCACCTGTCCAGCCAGCTTCCAACAAGGAAAGTCAATGGAAGAAGGCAGATTCGCTTAACGACGGTCTGGAGTGATATAGGATCTCCTGCCTGGGCAGGGGGTTGGACTAGAAGATCTCTAGGGTCCCTTCCAACTCTGTGATTCTGACATCTGTTATCTGCTTCCCTTAAAACGGCAGCTAAACAACCATGGCAGGAAAAGGGTGTGAAACTGAGTGCGACTCTCTTAAAAACCAACTGGCTTAGCAGCAGAAATCTTGCGGTCATAAGTCGAAGGACTACCTGTACGGACAGGATCGCATGTTATTACCTGAGGATAAGGAGCAGGGCGATTTATCGCGAAAAGAGAATGTGAAAATGGAGATGAATATCAGTAGATTAATCAAGGAAATGTCAAACTACACACTCAATGCACGCGGAGAACACACAGAGAGAAGTAAAGACCTTTTACATTACGGAGGAGGCAAACAATCATTTTAGATAATGTCAGGAAGGGCATCAAGGACACTATATAATGATAGCAAAGATGAGAAGAATAAAAAGAATGTCCTTTGTAATCATCGGTGGGGATAGTTGACTGGAAAAAGGAGAGGCGGAGAGAGAAAGAAATGTAAATAAACGTCTATTTCTTGATTTGTTTCACTGATTCATATGCAGGGGTGGGATTCACATTTTTAAACAACCGGTGCTGTGGGTGTGGCTAGATGGGCGTGGCCATGTCACTGGGTAGGGGTGACTGGGTAGGGGTAAGGGTCTTTTTCTTTTTTTGCAGCACACCCCCCCAATTTTTTTGGCTTCCTGGGCCTCAGGGAAACCTCCTGGGTAAAGCAGTTAGACAGCAAGGGGATCCCGGCACAGCTGATCATCGGCACAGCTGATCGTCCTCTCCTTCCTTCCTCCTCCTCTCGTTCCTTCCTTCCTCCTCCTCTCCTTCTTTCCTTTCTTCCTTCCTTACTCCTCATCTCCTTCCTTCTTTCCCTCCTTCTGGGCGAAGCAGTAAGACAGGGAGGGAATCCCTGCACAGCTGATCATCGGCACAGCTGATTGTCCTCTCCTTCCTTTCTCCTCCTCTCCTCCCTTCCTCCTCCTCTCCTTCCCTCCTCCTCCTCTCCATCCTTCCATCCTTCCTTCCTTTCTCCTCCTCTCCTTCCTTCCTTCCTCCTCGTCTCCTTCCTTCTTTCTTTCCTTCTCGGTGAAGCAGTAAGACAGCGAGGGGATCCCTGCAGAGCTGATTGTCAGAACAGCTGATCGTCCTCTCCTTCCTTCCTCCTCCTCTCCTTCCTTCCTTCCTTTCTCCTCCTCTACTTCCTTCCTTCCTCCCTCCCTCCTCCTCTCCTTCCTTCTTTTCTCCTTCTGGGCGAAGCAGTAAGACAGCGAGGGGGATCCCTGCACAGCTGATCGTCGGCACAGCTGATCGTCCTCGCCTTCCTTTCTTCTCCTCTCGTTCCTTCCTTCCTTGCTCCTCCTCTCCTTCCTTCTTTCCTTCCTTCCTCCCTCCTCCTTTCCTTCCTTCTTTTCTCCTTCTGGGCGAAGCAGTAAGACAGCGAGGGGGATCCCTGCACAGCTGATCGTCGGCACAGCTGATCATCCTCTCCTTCCTTTCTCCTCCTCTCCTTCCTTCCTCCTCCTCTCCTTCCTTCCTTCCTTCCTTCCTTTCTCCTCCTCTACTTGCTTCCTTGCTTCCTTCCTTCCTCCCTTCCTCCTCCTCTCCTTCCTCCTCTCCTTCCTTCCTTTTTTCCTTCCTTCCTCCTCCTCCTCTCCTTCCTTCTTTCCCTCCTCCTGGGTGAAGCAGTAAGACAGCGAGGGGGATCCTGGCACAGCTGATTGTCAGAACAACTGATTGTCCTCTCATTCCTTTCTCCTCCTCTCCTTCCTTCCTCCTCCTCTCCTTCCTTCCTTCCTTTCTCCTCCTCTACTTCCTTCCTTCCTCCCTTCCTCCTCCTCTCCTTCCTTCCTTCCTTTCTCCTCCTCTCCTTCCTTCCTTCCTTTCTCCTCCTCTACTTCCTTCCTTCCTCCCTTCCTCCTCCTCTCCTTCCTTCCTTCCTTCCTTGCTCCTCCTCTCCTTCCTTCTTTCCTTCCTTCCTCCCTCCTCCTTTCCTTTCTTCTTTTCTCCTTCTGGGCGAAGCAGTAAGACAGCGAGGGGATCCCTGCACAGCTGATCGTCAGAACAGCTATCATTGTCCTCTCCTTCCTCTCCTTCCTTGCTCCTCCTCTCCTTCCTTCCTTCCTTCCTTCCTTTCTCCTCCTCTACTTGCTTCCTTCCTTCCTCCCTTCCTCCTCCTCTCCTTCCTCCTCTCCTTCCTTCCTTTTTCCTTCCTTCCTCCTCCTCCTCCTCTCCTTCCTTCTTTCCCTCCTCCTGGGTGAAGCAGTAAGACAGGAGGGGATCCCTGCACAGCTGATTGTCGGAACTACTGATTGTCCTCTCATTCCTTTCTCCTCCTCTCCTTCCTTCCTCCTCCTCTCCTTCCTTCCTTCCTCCTCCTCTCCTTCCTTCCTTCCTTCCTTGCTCCTCCTCTCCTTCCTTCTTTCCTCCCTTTCTCCCTCCTCCTCTCCTTCCTTCTTTTCTCCTTCTGGCGAAACAGTAAGACAGCGAGGGGATCCCTGCACAGCTGATCGTCAGAACAGCTAATTGTCCTCTCCTTCCTTCCTTCCTTGCTCCTCCTCTCCTTCCTTCCTTTCTTCCTTTCTCCCTCCTCCTCTCCTTCCTTCTTTCCTTCCTTCCTTCCTTCTGGGCGAAGCAGTAAGACAGCGAGGGGGATCCAAGCACAGCTGATCGTCGGCACAGCTGATCATCCTCTCCTTCCTTTCTCCTCCCTCCTTCCTTCCTTCCTTGCTTCACAATCCTTCTTTCCTTTCTTCCTTCCTTCCTCCTCCTCCTCTCCTTCCTTCTTTCCTTCCTTCCTTCCTTCTGGGCGAAGCAGTAAGACAGCGAGGGGATCCAAGCACAGCTGATCATTGGAACAGCTGATCATCCTCTCCTCCCTCCCTTCCTCCTCTCCTCTCTCCTTCCTTCCTTCCTTTCCTTCCTTCCTTCCTTCCTTCCTTCCTTCCTTCCTTCCTCCTCTCCTTCCTTCTTTCCCTCCTTCTGGGTGAAGCAGTAAGACAGCGAGGGGGATCCCTGCACAGCTGATTGTCGGGAGGGGAAAAAATGAAATACCTTAAGGAGTGACTGGGCAGGGGAGAACGCAGTCAGCGATGTTGCGCATGTGCGATAAGCAGGGGTGGGATTCAACCGGTGTTAGTACCAGTTCAGTGAGAGTGTGTTTTGCGTGTGCGTGCGTGTTGCGCGCACGTGTGTATAGAGGATTGGAAAAAAAAAACCATCAGCTGTGCTCCCTGGACAGCTGACAAGTGCTGCACACAGGCGCGCAGCATTTGAAAATCCTCTTCTTTCCTGCTTTTTCAATCTCAGCTGTGCCGCACAAAGAAGCTGAGGTTGGAAAAGCAGGAAATAAAGGGCAGCCAAGAGCCCAGGCAGGCGTGTGGGCCAAACAGACGACCAAAAGGTCATCGTGGCGAACTGGTTTGGTGTCTGCTGCTCTTCAGAGCTACCGGTTCTTGTTTCGACCCCTATCCTTTTCCAATAAAACAAACACGAACCAAAGGGAACAGAAACCTTTTAATGATTCTTACGAATCCCCGGTTAAAAGGATGCTGCAAACTAATTAACTTGGATCAGCACAAAGCCTCGCCAAAACTGTGAGAGGCTGCCAAGAATAGCAGATAAGAAATATTTCACAACACAAGAGTCTTCAAATGCCAACTTAAGATACTGCAATGTCTACGAGGCTGGAGTCGCAAAACGTCTTTGCTTCCTGCAAAGAATGTCCGATTCACAGCTGGCTTTTATCTTCTTGAAGGAGGGGCCGTTACCTTGCAGCCTTACTCCCGAGTCACCCGTGGTGCTGCAGCTGCTCTTTCCTGCGAGCAACCCTGCGTGCACGTGCGCTTGGCACAGGCTCCTCGGGGTGCTCCTCATCGCTGCTGCCAGCCCCCACAATCTCTGAAGGCAGCAGTCCACATAGTCCTGGCCCCTCATCTGAGTCCTCGCTCTCCTCAGCCGTCTGCACCTGCCGGCTAACCACAACAGTTCTATAGAACCGGGCCGACCCGGTAGCATCCCCCCCACTCTGGTGATAAGAACTGACTGGGCAGGGAGGGGCTGGGCGGAGAGGGGCAGGGCCAGCCGGGGCCACGATTTGCCGGTTCTCCAAACTGCACAGAATCATAACAACTGGTTCTATAGAACCGGTCCGACTGGTAGAATCCCACCCTGGTTTATATGGCTGCCCAAATCACAAATTCGATTCTGGATAGGTAACATAAGTTTATATTATACAGGTGGTCCTCAAGTTACAACAGTTCATTAAGTGCCATTCTAAGTTACGATGTCACTGAAAAAAAAATGACTTAGGATCAGTTTTTCACACTTACGACCATAGCAGAATCTCCATGGTCAAGTGAGCAACATTTGGAAAGTTGGCCACTGGCTCATATTTATGACGGTTGCAGAGTCCCGTGGTCACGGGATCTCCTTTTGCAAACTTTTGACGAGCAAAGTCAATGGGGAAGCCAGATTCACTTAACAACTGCAGTGATTCCCTTAACAACTGTGACAAGAAAGGTCGTAAAATGGGGCAAAAATCACTTTCCAAAAATGGCTCACTTAGCAACAGAAATTTTGGACTCAATTGGGGTCATAAGTCAAGGACCACCTGCGTTACACTTATACAGATTTGGAAAAAATTGATGAGGATATCATGAACCAGCCAAGAACTCCTAGATCGAATGCAAGTTGTCCTCAAATTATGACCATGCTACGGACCAGAAGCAAGGCAACTGTTCAAGAGAGTCGTGCCCAAGTTTCCGATTTTTTTCACATCCCTGTTGTTGTTAAATGAATCACACGGTCATTAAGTGAGTCCAATTTTCCCCATCAATTTTGCTTTTCTGGGATGTGGCAAATGATTGAAGGGAGTGGATGTCCCTCTTCCTTAAAGCCTTCTGAGTGGGAATTCTGGGAGTGGAAGCCCACCCCTCTTAAAGCAGGCTGGCTGGGGGATTCTGGGAGTGGAAACCCACCCGTCTTAAAGCAGGCTGGCTGGGGATTCTGGGAGTGGAAGCCCTCCCCTCTTAAAGCAGGCTGGCTGGGGGATTCTGGGAGTGGAAGTCCACCCTCTTAAAGCAGGCTGGCTGGGGGATTCTGGGAGTGGAAACCCACCCGTCTTAAAGCAGGCTGGCTGGGGATTCTGGGAGTGGAAACCCACCCCTCTTAAAGCAGGCTGGCTGGGGGATTCTGGGAGTGGAAACCCACCCCTCTTAAAGCAGGCTGGCTGGGGGATTCTGGGAGTGGAAGCCCACCCCTCTTAAAGCAGGCTGGCTGGGGGATTCTGGGAGTGGAAGTCCTCCCCTCTTAAAGCAGGCTGGCTGGGGGATTCTGGGAGTGGAAGCCCACTCCTCTTAAAGCAGGCTGGCTGGGGATTCTGGGAGTGGAAGTCCACTCCTCTTAAAGTTGCTAAGGTTGAGAAACTTTGATTTACGCCATACTGGTGACCCCTTGACAGCAACGTGCCACTGCTCCTCTCTTTAAGAGGCTTAGAATCCCAAAAAGAACGACAATTTTTCTGATGTCCTGACGCCAGGAGGGACCATGGCTGTTATTCCTTTCCTCCTGCCTTGTTTACTTTCCCCCTACGTGCGTTTTCAAAGAACTGTGCACTCTCCAACATCCTAGTTGTGCTGTTTTTGGCTGTTCCTCACCAGGCTTTCATTGGCTTTTCTGAGCATTTTATACAGAACCTTCTCAAATATCACTGAAATTCCGAAATGTCAAGCCAAGACATTTGCTGTAAATACTGGAGCTGGCCAGGCTTTGCTTGGGGTCAAGACCTCCGAAGGGGAGGTCTGTTGCAAAAAAAGAGAAAAATTGGAATTCGGTCCATAAATGAAGCTACCCCGCCTTTGTTGGAACTGGGATTACATGGAGGTTGGTTGTAAGAATGTGCTGCAAGTCCATAGTAGAGAAGAATAGAAATAGGGCTGGAAGGGAACTCGGAGGTCTTCTAGTCCAGCCCCCTGCTCAAGCAGGGCTTAGTAACATGGGCTTAGCAAGAATGCTAAGGCTTAATGCAGGTAGTCCTCAGCTTACGGCAGATCTACCTGGGGTGGCAGAGGCATGTTGAAGTTGAAGTTCCCCTCTGAAATTTGCTGAGAGTGGTGACTTCTTTGGCCAACAGGGGGCAGAATTGCATGGATTCCCCAGCTAATCTACCTTTATTCATCTTTATTTAGCATATGGCATCTACAGAGGCCAGGCAATCACTGACACACACATTTAGTTTAAATATAGCCCCACCAAATAATGATAGATAGATAGATAGATAGATAGATAGATAGATAGATAGATAGATAGATTTTATACACACACACACACACACACACACACACATATAATGAGAGAGAGAGAGAGACAGACAGACAGACAGGATAGATGGATGGATGGATGGATGGATGGATGGATGGATGGATAGATAGATAGATAGATAGATAGATAGATAGATAGATAGTTTTTATACACACACACACACATAATGAGAGAGAGAGAGAGACAGACAGGATAGATAGATAGATAGATAGATAGATAGATAGATAGATAGATAGATAGATTTTATACACACACACACACATAATGAGAGAGAGAGACAGACAGACAGACAGGATAGATAGATAGATGGATGGATGGATGGATGGATGGATAGATAGATAGATAGATAGATAGATAGATAGATAGATAGATAGATTTTATACACACACACACATAATGAGAGAGAGAGAGAGACAGACAGGATAGATAGATAGATAGATAGATAGATAGATAGATAGATAGATAGATAGAATAGATATAGATAGATTTTCTACACACACACACATAATGAGAGAGAGAGACAGACAGACAGATAGGATAGATAGATAGATAGATGATGGATGGATGGATGGATGGATAGATAGATAGATAGATAGATAGATAGATAGATAGATAGATAGATTTTATACACACACACACATAATGAGAGAGAGAGAGAGAGACAGACAGGATAGATAGATAGATAGATAGATAGATAGATAGATAGATAGATAGATAGATAGATTTTATACACACACACACATAATGAGAGAGAGAGAGAGACAGACAGGATAGATAGATAGATAGATAGATAGATAGATAGATAGATAGATAGATAGATAGATAGATAGATAGATAGATAGATTTTACACACACACACACACACACACACACACACACACACACACACATAATGAGAGACAGACAGACAGACAGACAGATAGATAGATAGATAGATAGATGGATGGATGGATGGATGGATGGATAGATAGATAGATAGATAGATAGATAGATAGATAGATAGATAGATAGATTTTATACACACACACACATAATGAGAGAGAGAGAGACAGACAGACAGACAGGATAGATAGATAGAGAAGATAGATTAGAGAGCACGATAGATAGGTAGAGATAGATAGATAGATAGATAGATAGCTAAATAGATAGATAGATACAGGTAGTCCTCAATTTACGATCACAATTGAGCCCCACATTTATGTTGCTAAAAATGAGACATTTGTGAAGTGAGTTTTGCCCCATTTTACGACTTTTCCTGCCACAGTTCTTAAGCGAACTAGTGCAGTTCTTAAGTTCATAAACCCATTGTTAAGTGAATCTGGCTTCCCCGTTGAGTTTGCTGGTCAGAAAGTCGCAAAAGGGGATCGCATCATGACCACGGGACACTGCGGCCGTCATAAATGGGAGTCGGTTGTCAAGTGTCTGAATGTAAATTGTGGAGGGGAGGCTGCAATGATCGTAAGTGTGAAAAACGGTCATTTATTTCAGTGCTGTAACTTCGAACGGTCACTAAATGGACTGCTGTCAGTCGAGGACTGCCTGTATGTGGGGATGAAGGGCAGACTACCAACCTTCTGTCTTAACAGAGCGGCTAAAAGTCCAGGTGCTCATAGAGGGACCAAACCGGACATTGGATCGTCCCACGTGATGAAAAACTACAAAGGAGCGTCACTCGATCCAAAGAAAAACAGCAGAAAAATGACCAAAAAGGAGGACAAAAAAAAGAGAACCTGCTGCTTTTTATTTCAGTGGGAGCCAGCCCAGCGAAAACAAAACCTGGCTGTCAGCTTCCTAGCGAATGCCAAGTGATACTGTCTGCTTGGCAAGTCAAGACCTCTCTCTTCGTGGCCCCAGGGAGGGTATTTTTCCCGAGTTGAGGAAAGGAACATCGCAAGCCGATCCCTTTTAGATCCAGCAGGGATCGTTGATGAACCTTGCAGGAAAGGTTGCCTGTTGCAGCCAAGAAGGAGAGAGAGAGAGAGAGAGAGAGAGAGGTAGGTTTTGGGCTTTTGGCATGGAAGGTATGTTTGGGGCCAGCCCTGCCTAGAAGTGGTGTGAGAAACCCATTAGGACAGGGGTGGGCAAACTTTTTGGCTCGGGGGCCGCATTGACTTTTAAAATTTGACAGACGGGCTGGGTCAGCACAAGATTTTTTGGGAATCGCCCCCCACCCTTCCCCCTCTTCTCCTCCTTCCCCTCCCCTCGGAGGCTCCCCCCCCTCGGAGGCCCTCTGAGTCAGGAGTTGCTACCGCCGGCGCGGCTCCGCGCGGCTCCAGTCCCGCGTTGCCTCGGGAAGGGAAAGGCAAAAGGAAGAGCAGCGGCGGTGCTTTGCAACGGGAGCAGCGGCACGGAGGCTCAGGCTCAGCGGCTCCTGGTTTTGCCTTTTCCTTCCCAAGGCAACGCGGGACTGGAGCCGCACGAGCTGCGCCCGGCGGTAGCAACTCCTGACAGCCCCAGCCGGACACCTGAGCGGAGCCGGGCGAAACTGCCTGTTGCTGCTGCCGGAGCACCGCCGGGTCGCCTCCTCCAAGCAGCCCGCCCGCCCACCGGGCTTCCCCTCTGCCGCGCGGCTCGGGGCCAGGCGCGAGCGCCCGCGAGTTAAAGGAAGCCAAAAGTTGCTGGGAAGTTTCTCGGGTGCTGGGAGCAGGCTTTTAAAGTGCCGCCCGAGCAAAGTTTAAGCAGCCCGCCCGCCTGCCGGGCGGAACCCTTCCGCTCCTCAGCGGGAAGATGCTCCAGCCTGCAAACTTTGCCTTTGCAAAGCCCTGGAAGCCCCAGAAACCCGAGCAACTTCCCAGCAACTTTCGGCTTCCTTTTAACTCGCAGGCGTTCGTGCCTGGCGGAGGAAGCCGGAGCCTCCTCCAAGCAGTCCGCCCACCCGCCCGCCGGGCTTCCCCTCCGCTGCGCGGTTTGGGGCCAGGCGCGAGCGCCCGCGAGTTAAAAGGAAGCGAAAGTTGCTGGGAAGTTGCTCGGGTTTCCGGGCTTCCAGGGCTTTGCAAAGGCAAAGTTTGCAGGCGGGAGCGTCTTCCCGCCAAGGAGCGGAAGGTTCCGCCGGCGGGCGGGCGGGCTGCTTGGAGCGGGCTGCCGTGCGGCTCGGGCGGCGAGCGGCGCCCGCGAGTTAAAAGTTGCTGGGAAGTTGCTCGGGTGCTGGGAGCAGGCTTTTAAAGTGCCGCCCGAGCAAAGTTTAAGCCTGGAAGCCCCAGAAATCCGAGCAACTTCCCAGCAACTTTCGGCTTCGTTTTAACTCGCGGGCGCTCGCGCCGCCCGAGCCGCACAGCAGCCCGATCAAGCAGCCCGCCCGCCCGCCGGGCGGAACCTTCCCACTCCTCGGCGGGAAGACGCTCCAGCCTGCAAACTTTGTCTTTGCAAAGCCCTGGAAGCCGGGAAAACCGAGCAACTTCCCAGCAACTTTCGGCTTCGTTTAACTCGCGGACGCTCGCGCCTCGCCCCAAGCCGCACGGTGGAGGGAAGCCCGGAGCGCCGCCGGAGTCGCCTCCTCCAAGCAGCCCGCCCGCCCGCCGGGCTTCCCCTCCGCCTCGTGGCTAGCGAGTTAAAACGAGCGGAAAGTTGCTGGGAAGTTGCTCGGGTGCTGGGAGCAGGCTTTTAAAGTGCCGCCGAGCAGGACCGCCGAGCCGGGAAAGCGGGGCACCAAGGCAGGGCAAGGCTCCACCAGCAGCGGCCTAGCTTTAGGTGGCTCAAGCAGCCCGCCCCACCCGCTGGGTGGAACCCTTCCGCTCCTCGGCGGGAAGACGCTCCAGCCTGCAAGCTTTGCCTTTGCAAAGTTTAAGCCTGGAAGCCCGGAAAAAAGGGGGATCGGCGGGGACTCACCTTCGGAGAGGTCGCACTCGAAGGTGATTTCGAACTCCCAGCCGAGGCCTTTGCAAATTTCTTTTCTTTCCTACCCTAGATCGCTCCGCACTGTTTTGCAGCTTTGGGGGCCACGCGGCACAGGACAATAGGCCACGCCCAGCGATTTTTTTTCAGGGGCGGGCGGATTGGACAGACCAATGGCAGCGATTTTTTTCAGGGCGGGCCGCATTGGACAGACCAACGGGCCGGATGTGGCCGCGGGCCGTGGTTGCCCACCCCTGCATTAGGACCACAAAAGGGCCACGATCCTAATTGCCAGTTCTTAAGATCCCCTGCCAGAAAACCTTGCTGTCTCTTTCATCCTCGTTTCACTCCTATGCCCTAAAGTCAGAGCTGCAGATGCGGAAAGGCGACGCCCTTCTAGAAGAGAATGAGCTGGAAGGCACCTTGGAGGCCATCTAGTCCAGCCCCCTGCTCAAGCAGGAGAACCTATACCATTTCAGATAAGTGACTGTCCAATCTCTTCTTAAAAAATCTCCAGTGATGGAGCTCTTACAATTTCTGGTGGCGACCCTATGGCACCAGTGGTAGGATTCAAAATTTTTTTTTTACTACCGGTTCTGTGGGCGTGGCATGACATGGCTTGGTGGGCATGGCAGGGGAAGGATATTGAAAAAATCTCCATTCTGGGGGGAAGGTTACCCCTGATTCTCCGAACTCCTCAAAATTTCCCCTAGTGGTTCTCCAGAACTGGTCAGAACCTGCTGAATGCCACATCTGTATGGCACCCGTGCCAAGGTGGCACACTCTCCGCCGTTGCCAGCTGCTGTTCCGGGTTCCAGCGACCAGCTGCTCTCTTCCGGGTTCTGTCATGCACATGCGTGGTCCGGCATGCATGCGCTAGAAGTGGTATTCAAGCAGGTTCTGACCAGTTCTGGAGAACCGGTAGCGGAAATGTTGAGGAGTTGGGAGAACTGGCAAATCCCACCTCTGATTGGATATTTTAGAGTCTCCTTCCCCTGCCACGCCCACCAAGGCACAACCACAGAACCGGTAGTAAAAAAAAAAAAAGGAATACCACCACTGGCATGCGCGCGCCACCAATTGCTCTCTTCCAGCGTGTGTGTGCGTGCAAGTGCATGTGCATTTGTTTCGGCACTTGGTCTAGTCCAGGGGTGGTTTTCAATCTTTTTGACAACCGGTTCTGTGGGTGTGGCTTAGTTGGTGGGCGTGGCTTGGTGGTCATGTTATTGGCTGGGTGTGGCCAACTCAATATCACTCACATCGTGGCATGCCTCTCCTTGCCTGGCTTCTCATGACTGTGGGGATGCTGCAACAGTCGTAGGTGTGAAAAAGGGTCATAAGTCACCTTTTTCAGTGCCATTGTAACTTTGAATGGTCACTCCATACAAGCAAAGTACCAGCAAAGGAGGGGAAAAAAAACTCCAGAGACGTTCCTGAGACAGGAAGTCTAGTCCTGCCAAGAATGTAACAAGGGTTAACGGAGAGGCAGTTTCTGTAAGCAACACCAGAATGTTTCCTTCCTGCCTTCCTTACAGGATTAGCCCTGTAATTTCTTCTAACAACCGGTTCTCCGAATTGCTTAGAATGTTAACAACCGGTTCTAGTGAATAGGTGCGAACTGGTAGAATCCCACCCCGACTATAACTGGTCTAGTCTCTTCTGGTGGCAAGTAGTTCCACTGGTTAATTGTCCTCACTGTCAGAAAATTCCTCCTTAATTCCAGGTTGCTTCTCTCCTTGCTTAGTTTCCACCTGTTGTTTCTTACCCTGACTTCGGGGGCTTTGGAAAGTAAGTTAACCCCCCTCTTCTTTGGGGAAGACCCTCAAACACTGGAATACCCCTAATTCTTCTTTTCTCTAGACTGGCCAAACTCAAATCCTGCAATGGTACTTCCTATGTTTTATAGTCTCCAGTCCTTTAATCCTCTTAGTTGTTCTTCTCTGCACTTTTTCCAAAGTCTCAGCATCTTTTTTTGCAGTGTGGTGACCAAAATTGGATGCTGGATTCCTTCGTTCCCTCACAAGGAATGGCTTTCCTTACCAAATTGCTCTCTCTCGGCCTTCAGTTACAGGTAGCTGACTTACAACCGTTCATTTAGTGACCGTCAAAAGTTGCAATGGCCCCGAAAACAGTGACTTATGACCGTTTTTCACACTTATGACCACTGAAGCATCCCCCGTGATCACGTAAAATTCAAATGCTTGGCAACTGACTCCTAATTATGATGGTTGCAGCCTCCTGGGCTGACATGAACCCCCTTTTGGTGTCTCACTTAACAACCGTGTGACTAACTTAGCAACCACAGATATTCACTTAACAACGGTGGAAAGAAAAGGGCGTTCAATGGGTTAAAACTGACTGAACAACTGTCTCTCTTGGCAACAGAAATCATTGGGCTCAATTGTGGTCATAAATCGAGGACTGCCTGTATAAAGTGAATTCCAGGTTTCGTCACAAGTATAAGGAAATTTAGTTTTTGGGCTCCTTTGTGGTCGTAAATCGAGGACTACATGTACACACACACACACTCTCTCTCTCTCTCTCTCTCTATGTCTCACTCAGCAACATAAAACTGGGGCTCCATTGTGGTCGTAAATCGAGGACTACCTACCTACACACACACACACACACACACACACATACCTCATTTAGCAACATAAATTTGGGGCTCCAATGTGGTCGTAAGTCGAGGAACACACGCGCGCACGCGCAAAAGGAAGCAGCCTCCCGCTTATCTCCTCCTCCGCAGCGGGCGCGCAAGAGTTAACCGCACCCCGCAGGAGGCGTGGCCGCGGCGAGGGGGCGGAGTCAGCGAAGGGAGGGAGGGAAGGAGGGAAAGGCCGGCCCGGCGGCTTGACAGGTGGCGCATGCGCGCTGCCGCCTCATTGTGCCCGGCCGGCCCAACCCCGCCGCGCCTCAGTCGGCGAGCGAGCGTTGGCGGGGGAGGCCGCCATCGCCGCCGCTACCGCTGTTGCCGCCGCTTCCTCGCTCCCACTCGGGCCGTCCATCCTCTCGCTTTGGCCGCCCGCCCCGCCATGGAATAACCCCGAGGACTCTTGGCAGGCCGGCCGGGGAGGCCCCGCCGCGCCCCGATGGCTCTGGTGACGGTGCAGCGCTCGCCTACCCCCAGCGCCACCTCCAGCCCCTGCGCCTCGGTGAGTTGCTCGCTCGGCGTGAGGGGGAAAATCGCGCCCGTTGCTGCCGCCGCCGCCGCCGCGGTTGAGAGGGCGGCTTCTGCGCAGGCGCGGCGCTCGCGCTCGCCTCTCTCCCCCCTCCCTCCCTCCCTCTCCGTCCCGGCGCCGCTGGTGTGTTTTTCGGTATTTTGTCCTCCTCCCGCCACCGTCCTCCCCCCCTCCCTTCTTCTTGCCTGCCTTGACAGCTGCAGCCCATTCATTCTTTCCTGGCTGCTTCCATCCATCCATCCATCCATTCATTCGTTCCTCCCTCCCTCCCTCCCTCCCTTCTTTTTCCTTCCCCCGCTTCCAAAATGGAGGCTAAGGCTGGGAGGGGGCGCCTCCGGGTGACCCTTGGCGGTGGATGCCCTTCAGCCCCAGCAATCCCCCCCTTCTTGCCAGCTACACACCCCAGAGGTGTGTTTGTGTGTCTTTGTGTGTGTGTCTTCTTTGTGTGTGTGTGTGTCTGGGGCCTGTAAGGGGTGACCCACAACCATATACTTGGTTCCCTGCTTGCTTTTCTGCCAAAAAGGTCCCGTTTGGGAGCTTCTTTTAATTTAAAAAAACAAAACGGATTCACGAAATGTGATTTGTGATTGTACAGGTAGTCCTTGACTTACAACACCTGACTTAGTGACGTCTGAAGTTACAAGCGCAGGTGAAAAAAAGGGACTGACTTGTGACCCACGCTGACAACTGTTGCAGCACCACCACCGTGGTCACAGATCGAAATTTGGACTGCTTGGCGACTGATTCACAGTTCTGACGGTCGTAGCGTCCCGGGGTGGGTGTCATGAGATTCCCTTTGGCGACCTTTTTTGGAGATCAAAATCAAGGGAGGGGGGGAAAGCCAGATTCACTTAACAACCAGGTTACTAATTGAACCACTCTGGGGATTCACTTAACAAACGTGGCAAGAAGACTTGTAGCTCACTTAATGAATGTCTCACTTAGCAACATTAATCCTGGGCTCAATTGTGGTCGTATGTCGAGGGCTACCTGTTTGTTATGATTTATGATCTGTGACCTTTTGTTGTTTATATGTGCAGTGAGAGTTTATGCACCGGAGGCAATTTCCTTGTGTGTCCAGTCACATTTGGCCAATAAAGAATATTCCTTTTTAAAAAAAAAATAAAGAGAGGATTTTGTCTTTGGTCTGTTGGAGAGAAGAAAACAAGGCTTCTGAGGGACGTGCAGAGCGGCAGCAGTATAGGAAATGCCCTGTTTCCCTTTCCTCCCCTGGAAAAAAGATTCAGCCCAGGTGGAGGTTGGGGAGTGAGGAACTGAAGGGGTGTTTAAAGAACTCAGTGAGGAGGAGTGCTAAGTGAGGAGGGGTGCTAAGCAGCAATGGGTCTTGCCCCTTGGATGGGGCACCACCAGGAGTGGAGGTTAGACTGGAAGTTACTATTTTATTTGTATCCTGCCTGTATCATTTGAGTTGAAGGTGGTGAACAGATCTAGCACACATCCGTCTTCCTGTTTTCTCCACAACAACCACCCTCTGAAGTGTGTTGGGCTGACTCAAGTCACCGAGCCAGATTTTATGCCTAAGGCAGGACTAGAACTCACCGTCTCCTGGTGATTGACTCAATCAACCGGCTTTCCTGCCTAAGGCGGGAGTAGAACTCACAGCCTTCTGCTAATTGTGCCAAAGGTGGTATTAGAACTCCCAGTTGCCCTGGTCATTGGCCCAAAGTCACCCAGCCACTTTCATGGTTAAGGTGGGATTAGAACTCACCAGCTCCTTGAGATTGGCCCAACATCACCCAGCCAATTTTTGTGCCTAAGGCAGGACTAGAACTCATAATTTCCTGGTGATTGACTCAAAGTCAACCAAACAGATTTCATGCCTAGGGTGGGACTAGAAATCACTGTCTCCTAGTGATTGGTCCAAAGTCATCCAGCCAGCTTCCCGACCTAAAGTGGAACTAGAACTCCCGGTTGCCTGGTGATTGGCCCAGAGTCACCCAGCCAGCTTTCCTGCCTGAAACGGGACTAGAACTCACAGTCGCCTGGTGATTGGCCCAACATCACCCAGCCAGCTTTCCTACCTGAAGTGGGACTAGAACTCCCGGTTGCCTGGTGATTGGCCCAGAGTCATCCAGCTGACTTTCATGCCTAAGGTGGGACTAGAACTCACCGTCTCCTGGTGATTAGCCCAAAGTCACCCAGCCAGCTTTCCTACCTAAGGTGGGACTAGAACTCGCAGTTGCCTGGTGATTGGCCCAGAGTCACCCAGCTTTCATTCCCAAGGCTGGACTAGAACTCACCGTCTCCTGGTTTCTAGACTGGTGCCTTAACCACTAGACCAGGAGAACTCAGTGGTAAACCTTTGGCATACTCTACTAGGCTTAGAAGGGACCCTTTACTGTGTTTTCTGAGCACTTTAAAAAAAAAAAAAGACACAAGTCCTGTTCAACAAAACATCCCTGGGATACGCTCCAAGAAACATTTACTTTTTTTGAGTAGATGTAAAGCAGGACAACACCACGCAAATCAATGAATAAACACAACAGGAACCGAAGACTTAACAAATAAGGGGGGGGGGGGGGGGCGGAAACTGCTAAATATTGATTTAACCACCTTTGCACACCACGTCTGCGTGGCTGAGAATGTGTTGTATCCACAAGCAAATAAACTAAAATCAGTAGCAAGAAAAAGAAACAGGAATCGGTGACTGCTGGTAATCGTTGTGCGTGAAGTCCCTGCTAAAATGGCATCTTTTTAACATTCTGGCTAGGGTGCACAACAATATATGGCGTTAGGCTTTCACGTTTAGATGGCGTGTAGATGCATCTAGGGCTGGTTTTTATTTTTCCTCCATGGTGTTAACTGCAAGCTTGCACCTGGAGAACTGTCTCTTGCTGTAGGGGGTATCTGTGTCTTGCTATTTTGCAGTGCTCTGTAATCAAAAAAGCTGCTGGGTTTTTGATTTATTTTTTTTAAGGTGGTGCTAGCAAGAATAAGCCCTAAGAAAGGAACAGAGAGTAGCTTGTTAGCAGTGCGTTTCTGCAGCATTTCCTCAACAGGATCTGGTTCAGTTGAACGGGGGCTGTTTTTCTGCAAACCTTCTTCAGGTTTTAGCTCTGCTTCGATCAGAATAGAGCTGGAAGGGACCTTGGAGGTCTTCTAGTCCAACCCTCTGCACAAGCGGGAGGCCGTATATCACAGACAAATGGCTGTCCAGTCTCTTCTTTAAAAACTTCCAGCGATGGAGCAGATACAACTTCTGGTGACAAGGGGTTCCACTGATTCAGGAAATTCCTCCTTAGTTCCAGGGTGCCTCTCTCCTTGATTAGTTTCCATCCGTTGCTTCATGTCCTGCCTTCTGGTGCTTTGGAAAATGGGTGGACGCCCTCCTTTCTGTGGCAGCCCCTCAAATATTGGAAGACTACTATTAACAGATTAACAGAGTCGGAAGGGACCTTGTAGGTCATCTAGTCCAAACCCCCCACCCAAGCAGGAGACCCCACACCATTTTTGACCAATGGCAGCCCAGTCTCTTCTTGAAAGCCTCCAGGGATGAAGCTCCCACAACTTCCGAAGGCAACTTCTGGTCCATCGGTTGATGGTTCTCCCTGTCAAAAAATTCCTCCTTATTTCCAGGTTGAATCTCTCCTTGTTCAGTTTCCATCCATTATTCCTTGTCTGGCCTTCAGGTGCCTTGGAGAATAGCTTGACCCCCTCCTCCTCTCTGGGGCAGCCCCTCAAATACTGGAATCCTGCTATCATGTCACCCCTAATTTTTCTTTTCTCTAGACTGGCCAAACCCAAATCCCACAACCGTTCTTCGTATATTTTGGTCTCCAAGCCTTTAATCATCTTAGTTGCTCTTCTCTGCACTTTTTCCAAAGTCTCAGCATCATTTTTGTAATGTGGGGACCAACGCAGAATATTCCAGGTGTGGCTTTGGAAAACAAGTGGATCCCCTCTTCTTTGTGGCAGCCCCTCAGATATCAGAAGCCTGCTCTCATGTCACATCCTAGTCCTTCTTTTCATTAAACCAGAAACCCCCCTCCCCCAATTCCTGCAACCGCTCTTCACATGTTATACCTGATGATTCTTGACTCTTGACGAATGTATCTTCTCTTTTATGTACACTGAGAGCTTTTGAACCAAAGACAAATTCCTTGTGTGTCCAATCACACTTGGCCAATAAAGAATTATTTTCTATTCTATATTCTAATTTCTATTCTATTTTCTATTCTGTTCTGTTCTGTTCTATTCTATTGTATCCTATCCTATCCTATTCTCTATTCTAATTTCTATTCTATTCTCTATTCTATTCTATTCTATTCTATTCTATTCTATTCTAATTTCTATTCTATTCTAATTTCTATTCTATTCTAATTTCTATTCTATTCTATATTCTATTCTAATTTCTATTCTATTCTATTTTCTATTCTATTCTATTCTCTATCCTGTTTCATCCCATCCCATCCCACCCCATCCTATTTAAATTCTATTCTTATATCCTTCTATTCTATTGTACCCTATGACTATTATTAAGTGTTGCACCGGATGATTCTTGGCCCTTGACGGATGTCTCTTTTCTTTTATGTGCACTGAGAGCATTTGCACCAAAGACAAATTCCTTGTGTGTCCAATCACACTTGGCCAATAAAGAATTCTATTCTATTCTATTCTATTCTATTCTATTTTATTCTATTCTATTCTATTCTATTCTATTCTATTCTATTCTCTATCCTATCCCATCCCATCCCATCCCATTCTATTTAAATTCTTATTCTTATATCCTTCTATTCTATTCTATTGTATCCTATGACTATCATTAAGTGTTGTACCTGATGATTCTTAACTCTTGACAAATGTCTCTTTTCTTTTATGTAAACTGAGAGCATTTGCACCAAAGACAAATTCCTTGTGTGTCCAATCACCCTTGGCCTATAAAAGGAATTCTAATTTTGCCTCCAGGCCTTTTAATCATCTTGAGTTGCTCTTCTCTGCTTTCGATCCAAGGTAATTCAGCTTCTGCTACCTGACCCGATTTGTCTTTTTTTTTTTTTTTCAATGTTAGTTTTTGGCCGTTTATCACGGTTGAAAAAAAACTTGCATTCGAGGCCGGCTTCTTGGAAGGAAGTGGATTTCCCACTCCGTGTGGCGCGTTCTTTTGCTAGAACAAATTCTTTGAACACATGGGTTTGTTTTTCTGCAAAATGTATGTTTACGTCCTTCAGGTTTTTTGGGGGATTCTGTGTACAGGTTTTTAAAATTTTCAGTGGAGCCGGCCAGGAGACCAGCCTTCCTGAGCCAAATCTGTGTTGAAACATCTGTTATTGTTCTGAGGCGAACCAACGGCTTGGCCGGAGCGGCGTGTTTTCCAGGCCCCTGGGTCAGGAAGGACAGGAGGCGGCCGTCCCGCGACCTGCCCAGATCCTTGGCGGTCTTGCTTAACGGAGGAGATGACCCAGCTCCCATAGCTGGTTTCATAACCGTCGCAAAACAGCATGCTGGCAAAAAAATAAAATAAAAAGGGACCTCGGGAGGCGATGAAGCCACCAGTTCGAGATCCCTGCTTACGGTTGTGTTTTTATGTGGGTTCTGTGTGTCAATTAGAATAGAATTAGAAATTAGAATAGAATAGAATAGAATAGAGAATAGAATAGAAATTAGATGATTTTAAGATAACAGATAATCAGAGTTGGAAGGAGCCTTGTAGGTCATCTAGTCCAACCCATCCCTGCCCAAGCAGGAGACCCTAGACCATTTCTGACAGAAGGCAGTCCACTCTCTTCTTGAAAGCCTCCAGGGATGAAGCTCCCACAACATCCGAAAGCAACTTCTGTTCCATGGGTGGATGGTTTTCCCTGTCAGGAAATTCCTTCTTATTTCCAGGTTGAATCTCTCCTTGGTCAGTTTCCATCCATTGTTCCTTGTCTGGCCTTCAGGTGCTTTAGAAAATAGCTTGACTCCCCCCCTCTCCTCTCTGGGGCAGCCCCTCAAATATTGGAAGGCTGCTCTCCTGTCTCCCCTGGTCCTTCTCCTCACCAGCCTAGCCAGGCCCAGTTCCTGCAACCGTTCATTGTATGTTTTAGCCTCCAGTCCCTTCATCCTCCCGGTTGCTCTTCTCTGCACCCTTTCTAGAGTCTCGACATCTTTTTTATAGTGTAAAACTGTATGCAGTACTTCAGGTGTGGTCTTACTAAGGATGGATGGATGGATGGATGGATGGATGGATGGATGGATAGATAGATAGATAGATAGATAGATAGATAGATAGATAGATAGACAGACAGACAGACAGACGACAGACAGATGTGGATGGATGGATGGGTAGGTGGGTGGATGGATAGATAGATAGATAGATAGATGGATGGATGGATGGATGGATGGATGGATAGATAGATAGATAAATAGATAGATAGATAGATAGATAGATAGATGTGGATGGATGGATGGATAGATAGATAGATAGATAGATAGATAGATAGATAGATAGATAGATAGTAGAGATAGATACCATAGGTAGGTAGGTAGGTAGATAGATAGTAGAGATAGATACCATAGGTAGGTAGGTAGGTAGGTAGGTAGGTAGGTAGATAGATAGATAGATAGATAGATAGATAGATAGATAGATAGATAGATAGATAGATGGATGGATGGATGGATGGATGTAGATAGATAGATAGATAGATAGATAGATAGTAGAGATAGATACCATAGGTAGGTAGGTAGATAGATAGATAGATAGATAGATATTTAGATAGATAGATAGATAGATAGATAGATAGACAGACAGACAGACTGACAGACAGACTAGCCAAGCCAAGCCAGGCCCAGTTCCTATAACCGTTCATGGTATGTTTCATCCTCCAGTCCCCTCATCCTCCTGGTTGCTCTTCTCTGCCCTCTTTCCAGAGCCTCAACATCTTTTTATAGCGTGGTGACCAAAACTGGATGTAGTAAGTGTGTGTAGTAAATGCTAAGTGTGGTCTTACTAAGGCTTTATAGAGTGGTATTAGTACCTCCCTTGATCTTGATTAGGGGGCCTTTTTTTAAATTTTGCAGTACGGGTAGTCCTCGACTCACAACAGTTCGTTTAGTGACCAAAGTTCCAACAGCACAGTGGAAAAAAAGGTGACTCGTGACCGCTCTTCGCGGTGACGGCCTTTCTCGCATCCCCGTGATTGTGCGATCAAAACTGGTTGGCCGCCGGTTCATATTTATGACGGTCGCAGCGTCACACGCACCTGAGGTCACGCAATCCCCTTTTACGACTTTCTGACGAGCACAGCTTGTGGGGGGAGCCCAGATTCACTCAACAACCGTGTTACTCACTGAAGAGCTGCAGGTGGCAAGAAAGGGTTAAAATGAGTGTCTTGCTTAGCCACATAAATTTGGAGCTCCGTTTTGGTGCTAGGACAGGTGGGCTACCTGTCGTTTTAGAAGTCTTAGCCGGGCTCGGGTCGGCTGAGCAGCCTTCAGCACCCTATAACCAGGTGTCCTCAGGTGTGTCTCCGGCCGGAGACCACCGCTGGCTTGGAAGCTGTCAAAGCACCCGAGAGGCAAAAGAAGATAAGGGGATGAGGTTAGAAGTGGAGGGGGACTTAAGCTGCAGATCGGAAGTCGTCGTAGCTGGCTGGGAACCGGCCGCCCTCCGTGCCTTGCTGAGCCTGTGGCAGGTGTTGGGTCTCCTTGGCAGGTTGCAGGTGCCTCGTCTCTGGCAAAAGCGGTTTTTGTTTTTGGAGGGAACGGCTAGAAAGCAGGTGTTTCTGCACCTTCAGGCAGCAGCCTCTCTGTCTCCATCCCTTTCTAAGCCTGGAGGAAGGAGGAAGGGAGAGACAAAGGGGAAAAAAAAGAAAGAAGGAACAACGAAGAAGGAAGGAAGGGAAGAACGAGGCTGGAAGGGTGGGAGGGAGTGAAGAAAGAAATGAAGAGGAGGTGGGTAGGTAAGTAGGAAAGAAGGAAGGAAAGAAAGGGTGGCAGGCAGGCAGAGAGGAAGAAAGAAGGAGAAAGGGAGGGAGGGAGGAAATAAGGAAGGGAAGAAAGGAAGGCAGAGGGAGGAAAGGAGGAACGAAAGGAGCAGAGGAAGGAAGGAAGGACGGTAAAAGGACGGAAGGAAGGAACTGGTTAAAGGAAGGATGTAAGAAAAGCAGGTGGGAGGGAAGGGAGTGGGAGAAAAGGTAGAGGGAAAAATGGAGGGAGGGAGGAAAGAGGAAGGAAGAAGGGAAGAAAGGGAATGCAGAAGGAGGGAGGGAGGGAGGGAGGAAAGAAGAAAGGAACAGGGAAAGGAAGGATGGCAAGAAATGGGAAAAGAAGGGAGGGAGAGGAAGGAAAGAAGGAACAGGGCAAAGGAAGGATGTAAGAAAAGAAGGAAGGAGGAAAGAGAAAGAGGCAGGGTAGGTTGAAGAAGGTGGAGGGGAAAATGGAAGGTGGAAGGAAAGAGGAGGGAAGAAAGGGAATGCAGAGGGACAAAGGAAGGAAAGAAGAAAGTGACAGAAATAAAGGATAGGAAAGGTAGGAAACCCAAGTTTAACTCGAGATGCTTTTCAGGCCAAGCCACGGTTATGGCCTCTTGGAATCAAAATTTTCTCTGCCTCCGGCATCATTTTGAAAGCGTCCTGATGACCTTGCCTATCCCCCTCCAAGGAGCAACCCCTCCCATTCCTTACAACGACCCCATCAGGTGTGCTAAGCTGATAACCAAATGGGGTTTTTTCCCCCCTACTCTCCCCTCCCTTACTCCATCCCCGTTTCCTCTTGCAACCTGCGCGCAAAGTCACCAAGCATTTCGTGCACAGCATTCCTCCTTTATTGCCCAGACATCGGGGTTGCCAGGTCTGGTGCCAACCTGCTGCCCACAGGAGGGGGCGTCTGAGCGAGACTCGCTCTGGGCAACCTGCTGAGATTCAAGCAGGCATCTTCTGGGCTCCCACCGTTGGCTCTCCAACCCGGGGGGAAGAGATTTTTTCCCCCTCCCCAAACTTCTGGAGCATCCTTTTCCTGCATCGCTCAGGTCTGTGCCATTCCCACTTTAATGCAGGGGGTGGTGGGCATCTCTGCCCCCTTGACGACCTGCGGACTTCAACCCCCAGAATTCCCGAGCCATGCTCGGGAATTCTGGGAGTTGAAGTCCGCAGTCGTCAAGGGGGCCAGAGATGCCCACCACCCCCCTGCATTAAAGATATTTAGTGTCTTCCCCGGGGGAGGTGTGATTTGCTGATCAAAGCCCACTTCATGCCACTTCAGCTGCTCCCTGGTCCACGCGGGCGGCCTCGGTTTGAGGTCCCGCCTGGATTATCCATCGTGGCAGGGGGAAGCGTTGCATGCGAATCATCCCGTTTTGTCTACCTCGCTTGACTCTGGGAGGGGCCTTCGTACCTGGCTTTTTGGGAGGATGGCATAAAAATTGGGCTGGGCGATGGAAATCCCTGAAGGCATTTGAGGTTTGGTTGGAAAATTGAAAGCAAAGGAAAAAAAAAACTGGGATTCTTTCTTTCTTTCTTTCTTTCTTTCTTTCTTTCTTTCTTTCTTTCTTTCTTTCTTTCTTCCTTCCTTCCTTCCTTCCTTCCTTCCTTCCTTCCTTCCTTCCTTCCTTCCTTCCTTCCTTCTTTCTTTCTTTCTTTCTTTCTTTCTTTCTTTCTTTCTTTCTTTCTTTCTTCCTCCCTTCCTCCCTTCCTCCCTTCCTACAATAAACTCAGGAGCGACCTCCCTCCCTCCCTTGTCCCCCTTCCCTTCCTTCCTCCATCCCTTCCTTCTTTCCTCCTTCTCTCCTACAGTAAACTCAAGACCTCCCTCCCTTCTTCCTCTCCCCCCTTTCTCCCCTCCTTCCCTCTCCTCCCTCTCTCCTTTCCTCCCTCCTTCCCTTCTACAACAAACACCAGGCCTTCCTTCCCTCCCTCCATGTTTCCCTCCCTCCCTCCCTCCTTCGTCCCTTCCTCCATTTCTTCCTCCTTTCCTCACTTCCTTTCTCCCTCCTTCCCTTCTACAACAAACACCAGGCCTTCCTTCCCTCCCTCCATGTTTCCCTCCCTCCCTCCCTCCTTCGTCCCTCCCTCCATTTCTTCCTCCTTTCCTCACTTCCTTTCTCCCTCCTTCCCTTCTACAACAAACACCAGGCCTTCCTTCCCTCCCTCCATGTTTCCCTCCCTCCCTCCCTCCTTCGTCCCTTCCTCCATTTCTTCCTCCTTTCCTCACTTCCTTTCTCCCTCCTTCCCTTCTACAACAAACACCAGGCCTTCCTTCCCTCCCTCCATGTTTCCCTCCCTCCCTCCCTCCTTCGTCCCTTCCTCCATTTCTTCCTCCTTTCCTCACTTCCTTTCTCCCTCCTTCCCTTCTACAACAAACACCAGACCTTCCTTCCCTCCCTCCCTCCCTCCCTCCTTCATTACTTGCTCTCCTTCCTTCCTTCCTTCCTTCCTTCCTTCCTTCCTTCCTTCCTTCCTTCCTTCCTTCCTTCCTTCCTTCCTTCTTTCTTTCTTTCTTTCTTTCTTTCTTTCTTTCTTTCTTTCTTTCTTTCTTTCTTTCCTTCCTTCCTTCCTTCCTTCCTTCCTTCCTTCCTTCCTTCCTTCCTTCCTTCCTTCCTTCCTTCCTTCCTTCTTCCATTCCTCCTTTCCTCACTTCCTCCACTCCTACAATAAACACAAGGCCTTCCTCCTTCCCTCTCTCCTTCCTCCCTCCCTTCTTCCGTCCCTCCCTGTTTGCTATTCTTCCTTCCTCTTAAAAACCCTATTTTACCTGCTGGAGGGAAGGGCCGGATTGACATCTGACAATCCAGCAAGCCAACCTGCATAAATGTTTGAACGTTTGCACCGCTTCGATTCCTCCACACCCCACCGGAAGTGCCGCTGCAGCCTTTGCGGTGGGGCTGCTGTCATCCCTGCAACCTGAGCTGGCAGGTGCTCGTCACGCGCAGGAAGCCCAGGAAAGGAGGGGCTCACCAACCATCTCTTTGCGGGTGTTGCCGCCTGGCCACGAAAGGTGTTCTCAAGCCTCCGGGCTTAATTTTGCTTTTCTGACTCTGGGAAGCAGGATCCAACTTGACTCCCCTCCGCCGGGCTGCATCACGAAGACTCTCGAAGGCCGAGAAAGAGAGGTTGGGCGGGGGGGGAAAGGGAATTTTAAAACAAGACGAAGGAAATCAAAGGGAGGCGTCCCCCTGAGGGGGTCAAACAGCTGTTCACCCTTCAGTTAAGTTCATATAGAAGAAAGAAGTTCCAGCATAATTCACACGCAAAGGAGGACTGGAGTTTTGCTGTTTCAATTCTAAAAGCGCCTCCTAGTCCCTTCTTTTCCTTGGCATTAAATGCGCTTCGTGAAACTCCGTCTGACCTTGTCTTCCCTAGGCATGCATTGCAGCTGAGGTTTGGGGGAAGGTATCCTGTTTCCCCCCCCAAAAATAGGACCTACCCTGAAAGTAAGTCCTAGCTAGGTTTTTACACGTGCGCCCAATATAAGCCCTGCCCCCCCAAATAAGCCCTCATTCAGACCCCGCCCACTCCAGGGTTCATAGGTAAAAAATTAAGCTAGGGTGGGGATGGAGGGATGGAGCTGCCCTGCTACTTACCTTTGGACAGGTGTAGCCAGGCCTCGCACACCCTGCCCCCTGCCTGTCCGGCCGATTTCTTCTGCAGCCAGCAAGGCTGGCGAGGCTTTCCTGAAGGCCTCTGGATAAGGTAACGAAGCTCTGGATCGATACGGAGCTTTGTTATGGTCCGCAGAGGCCTTCAGGAAAGCCTCGTTGGCCACAGAAGAAGAAGTTCCTGAAGGACTCTTGACAGCAAAAAGGAGGCCGGGGGGCGATGCATACAAGTGAGGTTAGGCAGTGGATAACGTCCCCCGAAAATAAGACCTGGTGCCTTTTTGGTGGCATAGATAGATAGATAGATAGATAGATAGATAGATATAGATTAGATATAGATATAGATATAGATATAGATATAGATCTTTGGTTATTCAGGTTTTCTCCCGCGTCAAATTTGAAGTATCTAGGCAACGTTTCAATGAAGTCTCGTTCATCATCTTCAGGCTTGTGTCTTCAGCTTTGTGCTTCTCAGAGTTTCTCAGAGCTTGTGTCTTCAGCTTTGTGCTTTTCATTTCCTTTGAGAAGCACAAAGCTGAAGACACAAGCCTGAAGATGATGAATGAGACTTCATCGAAACGTCGCCTAGATACTTCCAATTTTACACGGGAGAAAACCTGAATAACCAAAGATCCACATACAAATACCCGCAAGAAACTCTGTATGTATGTATGTATGTATGTGTGTGTGTATATATATATATATATATATATTTGTTTTCTTAAGTTTTCGCTGGTACTTACATGTATGGCATTCAGCTTTGTTCAGGTATTTTCCCACGTCATTGTAGTTGTGCTTTTAAAGTTGTAGCAACGTTTCAGCAGAATCTCATCTGCCATCATCAGGCTTCTGTATTGTGTTCATCTGTGAGTCAGACTTTTAAATCTGAACCACTGTAAAAGTCTGACTCACAGACGAACACAATACAGAAGCCTGATGATGGCAGATGAGATTCTGCTGAAACGTGCTACAACTTTAAAAGCACCACTACTATGACGTGGGAAATACCCGAACAAAGCAAAGGCCATACATGTAAGCCGCAAAACATATATATATATATATATATATATATATATATATATATATATGTTTTCTTAAGTTTTCGCGGTACTTACATGTATGGTGTTTGCTGTTCGGTATTTTCCCACGTCATTGTAGTTGTTCTTTTAAAGTTGCAGCGTTTCAGCAGAATCTCATCTGCCATCATCAGGCTTCTGATGCCTGATGATGGCAGATGAGATTCTGCTGAAACGTGCTACAACTTTAAAAGAACAACTACAATGACGGGAAAATACTCGAACCAAGTCAACACTATATATATATATATATATATATATATATATATATATATATATATATATATATATATATATATATATATATATATGTATGTGTATGTGTGTGTGTGTGTGTGTGTGTGTGTGTGTGTGTCTTATTTTCGGGGGTAGTCCTCGACTTATGACCACAACTGAGCCCTAAATTGATATGAGAAATTTGTTAATTTATGACTTTTCTTGCCGCATTTGTTAAGAGAATCATCCCAGTGGTTAACTTAGTCACACGGTCGTTAAGCAAATCCAGCTTCCCCATTGACTTTGCTGGTCAGAAGGTCGCCAAAGGGAAGCCGGATTTGCTTAACAACCCTACGACTAATGTAACAACCGCAGTGATTCGCTTAACGATGCTGGCGAGGAAGGTCGCAAAATGGGGGGGAACTCACTTTCACAAATGTGTTGTTAAGCAGAACAGAAATTCGGACTTCCGTTGGGGTCGTAAGTCGAGGACTGCCTACAGTCCAGGCTTATCTGTGTGTTTTCTAACTGCAATTCAAGGGTTGAGGTTTGAAAGCTCCCCATAACCGGGAACTTGGGGTCTCCTCCTTCTGAACTCACCCCTGAATTTCTGGTAAAGGCCATCTCCAACCTCCCTCACTTTGCGCTGGGGATATGGGGCCTTCTGCAGGGGTGGGCTTCCCAAAAATTTAGCCCTGGTTGCTGGGGTGTGTGGCATGGTGGGCGTGGCATAGTCAGCATCCTGCACTACAGCGTGGGGGGCATTTTCACCCTCCCGGGACTCTGGAGGCTTTCCTTGAGCCTCTGTTGTGGTTCGCCAGCAGCCGGTGCAGACGGCAGTGGAATCGGACAGTGGGGAAGAACGGGGACCAGTCCGGGAGTCTGGAGAGGACTCGCACGAGGCTCCTGCGTCCGACGCAGAGATGGGGCCAGGACCATCTGGGAGTGGGGTGCTGCCTCCGGAGTCTGGCAACAGCGAGGCAGAGGAATAAAGGGAGCCTGTTCCCCATGGGCGTGTGCACAGAGCTGCTAGAAGGCGAGAGCAGCTGAGACAAAAGGGGCGACTCGGGAGTAAGGCTGGGAGGTGATTGCCCCTCTCATAAGGTATAAAGGATAGGCCAAGGTAGAGAAACCTTTGCAGGAAGCAAAGTCGTTTGCTCTGCTTGGATTAATCCTTGAAGCTCTGTGTGGACTTCGTACTTCGGTTGGTTTTTTTTTTTTTTTAATAGTTCATTTGGCATTTCCGTTGTCGGCAGCACTTCGCAGGGAAGAAAGGTGGGTGCTTATCTCGAGGGACTGTTTGAGACTCGTTCCTGGCTGGGAATGCAAATATGCCCCGTGTTGAAATAAAACAGGAATTGTTTTAACTGAACGCGTGCTTAATTATGGTCTCAGAAGCCTCGGTCAGAACAGCCTCCCGGGAGGGTGAAAACAGCCTCCTTGGGCTCTGGAGCATCTAGGAGGTCTGGTTTTCACCCTCCCCAAACCTTCACGCAGGCCGTGCAGTTACCTGGGATCCAAAAGCGGGCCACTTGGGGATGCCTGGGAGCGGGGGGGGCAGGGCCAGCCAGGGATGGGATTTGCCAGTTTGCTGAACCGGCCATAAAATTAACAACCAGTTCACCAAAATTAATTAGGGCTATTTCTAGGATAGTTCAATCCTTGGACATTTTTAATATGGACTTCTTGCAAGCAGATGATACCTCATTTTAATTTTTCTAGTTTACAAAACGTTTCTTTCCTTTTGATGGCCGAATTCAATCCACTTATGTTTACTGTAATAAGTTTATGTTAGGAATAACATAGGTTACCTAACGTAGTTTGGGTAAAATAATATATATAGACTATGATAGTGAGTTTAAGTGTGTGTCACTTTAACTGCAAAGCATGTAATTTTGGGTGCGGCTGTAAAGCGCCATAAGAGGGAGCAAGAGAACTGGATTGATTGCTGACGATGATGGATTGTTAACTGCGTGTTCTCTGCTGTTGCTGAAGGAAGAAAAGAGGTTTGACTTCTTTATATCTCTAACTGCGAAGAGATATATTACTGGACTGATATTTGTAAGTTTAATGACCTCTTTTTCGACACTGGACTTTGCAACTGATTAATCCCGGACGGACTGAACTAGTGTATGATATATGGACTGTTTGACTATGCTAAAACTATTACTGGAATAAACTATTTAACTAGCACATAGTATCTGTTTTACTGAGTGTAAACTACAACAACGTTTATCTCACATATTTGCCTGCCTGCCTGACTGCCGTGCAGGTTCTGCTAGGGTGTATATCCCTAACACTTTTCTTCCATTTTTTTATACTTTATATGTAGGGTTTATTGCTCTCGTTTGCTCTCTGGCTTCTGTTGGTTCTACCCTTCCACCTCCTGCACCTTCTTCTCGTGTCTTTTCATTTCTTTTTTTCTTTCTCTCTTACTTCAACCCTCTCCTCTCGAAGTTTAGCTGTTTCCTCGCCTCGTGTTCTCTCTTCTTCTTTTCCTCTTCTGTCTCTTGGGAAGCTGACCCGTTGTTATAAAAATCCAGCCGTTTGTCTCGGCGGGTTATCAAGTTCGGTCAAAATTAGATTACGGTGGTTTTATTTGTTGGAATGCATGTTATATACATAATTTATAACATAATAATTGTGGATTATTATTATTTTTTTACAAAAAAATCTTAGCTTGATCTGTTGCGTGAATGCAATCCGTTCCTTGTGCTGCTGCTTGGAATTCTTTGTTCATTTGCACTAGATGGTGTGTGTGGGAAATAAACCGGGTTTCTGACTTTGATCAAACTGGGTTTGATCCGTTTTTGTCTCTGCTTTTCGAGCAAGTCATCCGCCTTGAACAAGGGAATATGGGAGCTGTCAGTTCCTTTTCTGACATGCCTTTTCTTCTAAGGCACCAGCTTTTATGAGCTGCTAATCAATTAATTGGATGCAATAACGTTTGGACTAGTGGTTAAAGCTCCAAGCGAGAAACCAGCAGACAGTGAATTTTAGTCCCGCCTTACACACAAAAGCTGGCTGGGTGACTTTGGGCCAGTCATCAGGAGACGGGGAATTCTAGTCCTGCTTTAGCCACAAAAGTCAACTTGGTGACTTTGGGCCAATCCCCAGAGGAGGTGAGTTCTAGTCCTGCCTTACACATGAAAAGTTGCCTGGGTGACTTTGAGCTAAGCACCAGGAGATGGTGAGTTCTAGTCCCGCCTTAGCCAGCTGGGTGCCTTTGGGCCAATCACCAGGAGACGGGGAATTCTAGTTCTGCCTTAGGCATGAAAGCTGAATGAGTGACATTGGGCCAATTACCAGGAGATGGTGAGTTCTAGTCCCACCTTAGGCATGAAAGCCGGCTGGGTGACTTTGGGCCAATTCCCAGGAGGCTGAGAGTTCTAGTCCCACCTTAGACAAAGCCGGCTGGGTGACCTTGGGCCAATCCGCAGGAGGCTGGGAGTTCTAGTCCCACCTTAGACCAAGCCGGCTGGGTGACTTTGGGCCAATCCCCAGGAGGCTGGGAGTTCTAGTCCCACCTTAGACCAAGCCGGCTGGGTGACTTTGGGCCAATCCCAGGAGGCTGGGAGTTCTAGTCCCACCTTAGACCAAGCCGGCTGGGTGACTTTGGGCCAATCCCTAGGAGGCTGGGAGTTCTAGTCCCACCTTAGACAAAGCCGGCTGGGTGACTTTGGGCCAATCCCCAGGAGGCTGGGAGTTCTAGTCCCACCTTAGACAACGCCGGCTGGGTGACTTTGGGCCAATCCCCAGGAGGCTGGGCGTTCTAGTCCCACCTTAGACAAAGCCGGCTGGGTGACTTTGGGCCAATCCCCAGGAGGCTAGGAGTTCTAGTCCTACCTTAGACAAAGCCGGCTGGGTGACTTTGGGCCAATCCCCAGGAGGCTGGGAGTTCTAGTCCCACCTTAGACAAAGCCGGCTGGGTGACTTTGGGCCAATCCCCAGGAGGCTGGGAGTTCTAGTCCCACCTTAGACAACGCCGGCTGGGTGACTTTGGGCCAATCCCCAGGAGGCTGGGAGTTCTAGTCCCACCTTTGGCATGAAAGCTGTCTGGGTGACTGGGCCAGTCCCTCCCTCTCGGCATAATCCACTTCAAAAGGGAAAACACGAGGAGGAAGGTATTTTATAAGTTTGCCCCATATAAAATAAAACTGGCTAGACCAATGTAGGATTGAAATCATATTTTGTGGTTATATTTCATTTACCCGATTGTCCTTTTGGAACGAGGGTTCCTGGTGGCTTAGCCAAAACCAGGTGTCTGGAAGTTGGCGGGGTGGGATGGGGGCCTTTTCCCCATGAATCCTTTTTCTTTAAAATAAGTAGCTCTAAAGCCGCAGCGCCGGTTTCATTAGAGGCATCGAGTAGCCAGACTGAGTTGATTAAAGCTTAGCTAAAAAAAAGAAAAAAAAGCTTCTGCTTTTGAATAAAACTTGCTGGTTGGGAAAGGTGTTTTCCAGGTACCCCGTGATTTCTTTGCCGCCTTGGACAAATACCTTCTGGACACTTCAGCCGCCTGAAATATTTTCCTGTCGCTGGGTTTGTGTACCTGTCTTATTGCTTTGTTTGAGAAAGGTGCGTTTCTGATTCTGACGAGCAACTACAGGCGGTCCTTGACTTACAACGGTGACCGCTCAAACGACTTAGATGAGGGAATAGAAGGGGAACTTGCCAAATTTGCAGATGATACGAAGCTGGCAGGAATAGCCAACACTCAAGAAGATAGGCTCAAGATCCAGAGGGATCTTGACAGACTCGAACCCTGGACCGTATCTAACAAAATGAAATTCGACATAGAGAAAAGGAAAGTCTTGCATTTAGGCAAGGAAAACCCAAAGGACACATATATAGACTGGGTGAAACCAGGTTCAATAGCAGGAACTGGGAGGGGGATCTTGGAGTCTTAGTGGACAACCAGCTAAATAGGAGCCAATGTTGTGCAGCAGCAGCCAAAAAAGCCAATGCAATCCTAAGTTGCGTTAACAGAGGGATACAATCGAGGTCAAGGGAGGTACTAATACCACTCCATAAAGCCTTAGTAAGGCCACACCTAGAGTCCTGCATCCAGTTTTGGTCACCACACTATAAAAAAAGATGTTGAGACTCTAGAAAACGTGCAGAGAAGAGCAACCAGGTGGATGAGGGGATTGGAGGATAAAACATATGAAGAATGGTTGCAGGAACTGGGCCTGGCTAGTCCAGGGAAGAGAAGGACCAGGGGAGGCAGGATAGCAGCCTTCCGATATTTGAGGGGCTGCCCCAGAGAGGAGGAAGGGGATCAAGCTATTCTCCAAGGCACCTGAAGGCCAGACAAGGAACAATGGATGGAAACTAAACAAGGAGAGATTCAACCTGGAAATAAGGAGAAACTTTCTGATAGTGAGAACCATCAACCAGTGGAAAGAAGCTTACCCTTGGAACTTGTGGGAATGCCATCACTTGAGACTTTCAAGAAGAGATTGGACTGCAATCTGTCAGAAATGGTGTAGGGTCTCCGCTTGGGCAAGGTGTTGGACTAGTTGATCTACAAGGTCCCTTCCAACTCTGATTATCTGTTATCTGTTAAGTTACAGAGGCCCTGAAAAACGTGACGACGACTGTTTTTCACACTTACAACCATCAATCACAGGACTTTCGGTTGCCAAGTGTCAGATGGTCCCCCCCGTGAACGATGGTCGTAAGCGTGAAAAATTGACTCATAGTTATGACAGTTACAATATCGTGGGGTCACATGATCCCCTTTTACGACCATCTGACAGGCAATGTCAATGGGGAAGCCAATGATTCACTTAACAGCCGTGTTGCTAACTTAACCACTGCAGCGATTCACTTAACGGTAGTGGCAAAAAAAAATGGTCGCAAAATGGGTCAAAACTCACTGAACGAATGTCTCACTTAGTAACATCAATTTTGGGCTCAGTTATGGTCGTAAGCTGAGGACTACTTGTACTATATTGTTGTTATTACGTAAATCTTTTCTCCCAATAATTGATGCTGGTGGTAGATCCCTTTCAATCTACATTTTGCAAAAAGTCTCCAGATTGTTAGAATTCTGTTTTTTTCCTCGTTTTGTGGGTGCTTACCTACAAAGAGAGCGCTGTGTGTGTCTGTCTGTCTGTCTGTCTGTCTGTGATTGAATTTTATGTAGATTTGGGCTAGTGCTGGCTTTGAGCCAGTTCACCTGGAAAGCACCGACTCCTCACTGTTTTTATTATTTCCTGCTGTGACTAGAGATGACGGAATCCAATAGAGGAGAATTATTTGTAGCTGAGGACTAAACTATTTGGCTCTCTCTTGAGTGTGGTGGTTTTCTTGCAGACGTTTCATGACCCAACTAGGTAACATCATCAGTGCTAGAAGGAAGGAAGGAAGGAAGGAAGGAAGGAAGGAAGGAAGGAAGGAAGGAAGGAAGGAAGGAAGGAAGGAAGGAAGGAAGGAAGGAAGGAAGGAAGGAAGGAAGGAAGGAAGGAAGGAAGGAAGGAGAAGAGGAAGCTAGTTGGGTCCTTGGTGCTCTCTGAGCTGGGTGGTTTTCTTGCAGACATTTCATGACCAAACTAGGTAACATCATCAGTGCTGGAAGGAAGGAAGGAAGGAAGGAAGGAAGGAAGGAAGGAAGGAAGGGAGGAAGGGAGGAAGGGAGGAAGGAAGGAAGGAAGGAAGGAAGGAGAAGAGGAAGATAGTTGGGTCCTTGGTTCTCTCTGAGCTGGGTGGTTTTCTTGCAGACATTTCATGACCAAACTAGGTAACATCATCAGTGCTAGAAGGAAGGAAGGAAGGAAGGAAGGAAGGAAGGAAGGAAGGAAGGAAGGAAGGAAGGAAGGAAGGAAGGAAGGAAGGAAGGAAGGATTGGGTCCTTGGTGCTCTCTGAGTTGGGTGGTTTTCTTGCAGACGTTTCATGACCCAACTAGGTAACATCATCAGGGCTAAAAGGAAGGAGAACTGTGTTGTCCTTGAAGCTCTCTGAGCTTGGTAGCTTTTTTTGCAGACATTTGATTGATTGCAGGTCTTGGAGGAGGAAGATTGGGGGATCCTTGGTGTTTGAGCTTGGTGGTTTTCTTCCTACATTTCATTACCTGAGTAGGTAACATCATCAGTGCTAGAAGGGAGGGGAGTTTGTAAAGTGGTTGAAAGAAGGAGGGGAGGAAAAGACAAGGATGGGAGGAGGAGGAAATGAGGAGGAAGATGACTGTGGGGTCCTTGGTGATCTCTATGCTTGGTGATTTTCCTGCAGATATCTCATGACCCAACTAGGTAACATTATCAGTCCTAGAAGAGAGGCGGAGGGTTTGCAGGGAGGAAGAGGAGGAGGACAACTGTGGGGTCCTTGGTGCTCTCGGATCTTTTTTGCAGACCTTTCATTACCCAACTAGCTAACATCATCAGTGCCAATGGATTATGGGGTCATCTGATAAAAAAAGTTTCCCCCCACACGAAAGGTTGAGTACAATTTGTGTGCCAATTTGCAATGGCTCTCCCTTCACTTAACCCCAAGGTGGATAAAAATCCATTTAAAATAAAAAAATAGGATTTTATTTTTTATTTTTTATCAAATTTATTTTAATAAAATGCTTTTGGAGTGAAAAAAAAACCCTATCTAAAGAGAGTTTTCTATTTAAGGTAGATTAATGATTTAGTTTATTCAGCATGAAATGCAGCTTAGTTGCGTAGCGCGAGGATATATATGTCACAATATTTACCTTTTTGGTAATCTCGTTCAGTGAATCCAAGCTCTGCAAGCTAAAGAGGAAACCTTCCTTTGATTTGCAAAATAATAATATTAAAAATTGTAACTGCCAGCAAGAATGAGTCCTTACATTTAAAGAGCACCTGTCATTTCAGATCCATCATGGCAGCGCCTGTTAGCAGGCATCTATTCACCTGCTGCCTGACATGGACCTCACATTGTGTCAATGCTGCATCACCAGCTGCCCCATTTACATGAGAGGAAGAGCTGCTGCAGGGCAGAGATGACAGGTGGCTCTTTAAAAATGACGATTTAAATCAAGTTGATTTAAAGCAAGCCTTTTGACTAGGGCAGGGGTCTCCTTTAAACTTGGCAACTTTAAGACTTGTGGACTTCCACTCCCAGAATCCCCAGCCACAATGCTTTAAGAGGGGAGGACTTCCACTCCCAGAATCCCCCAGCCACAATGCTTTAAAGGGGTGGGCTTCCACTCCCAGAATCCCCAGCCACAATGCTTTAAAGGGTGGGCTTCCACTCCCAGAATCCCCAGCCAGCCTGCTTTAAGAGGTGTGGACTTCCAGTCCCAGAATCCCCCACGCACAATGCTTTAAGAGGGTGGGCTTCCACTCCCAGAATCCCCCACGCACAATGCTTTAAGAGGTGTGGATTTCCACTCCCAGAATCCCCCAGCCACAATGCTTTAAGAGGGGTGGGCTTCCACTCCCAGAATCCCCCAGCCAGCCTGCTTTAAGAGGGGTGGGCTTCCACTCCCAGAATCCCCCACGCACAATGCTTTAAGAGGAGTGGGCTTCCACTCCCAGAATCACCCAGCCACAATGCTTTAAGAGGAGGGCTTCCACTCCCAGAATCCCCTAGCCACAATGCTTTAAGAGGAGGGCTTCCACTCCCAGAATCCCCCAGCCAGCCTGCTTTAAGAGGGGTGGGCTTCCACTCCCAGAATCCCCCACGCACAATGCTTTAAGAGGGTGGGCTTCCACTCCCAGAATCACCCAGCCACAATGCTTTAAGAGGGGTGGGCTTCCACTCCCAGAATCCCCCAGCCACAATGCTTTAAGAGGTGTGGACTTCCACTCCCAGAATCCCCCAGCCACAATGCTTTAAGAGGGGTGGACTTTCATTCCCAGAATCCCCCACGCACAATGCTTTAAGAGGTGTGGACTTCCACTCCCAGAATCCCCCAGCCACAATGCTTTAAGAGGGGTGGACTTTCATTCCCAGAATCCCCTAGCCAGCCTGCTTTAAGAGGGGTGGGCTTCCACTCCCAGAATCCCCCAGCCAGGATGCTTTAAGAGGGGTGGACTTTCATTCCCAGAATCCCCTAGCCACAATGCTTTAAGGGGGATGGACTTCCACTCCCAGAATCCCCTAGCCACAATGCTTTAAGAGGGGTGGGCTTCCACTCCCAGAATCCCCCAGCCAGGATGCTTTAAGAGGGGAGGACTTCCACTCCCAGAATCCCCAGCCAGCCTGCTTTAAGAGGGCTGTAGAATTCTGGGAGTTGAAGTCCACAAGTCTTAAAGTTGCCAAGTTTGGAGACCTCTGGACTAGAGATTTAAATCGACTTGATTTAAATCAAATCCATCCTGTTTCCCCCGCTCCCGAGACTGTCTGGGTGTCCAGCAGGAAAGACCCTTTTAAGATTTCCCCCCCCCTCCAAACAGCCCCTTTAGAGACCCATCTGTTTTGAGAAAAGGAAAAAAAAAACCTGCCTTTCTCCTAAGCTGATGTTTGTGGCCCCCAGATGTCTGGTGTTTGGCTCCCAAATTCCCCAGCTGGCAGGGGCCTTGCCCAGGAGGATTTTGGGCATTGAAATCCGCGCATTTGCAGGGTGTGCAGACTGGACTCTGGCTGCCCATGTGCAGCTGGGCTGGATCCTTTCCACTTTCCAAGGCCAGCCAAGGGACATTTCCCTCTCCACCCCCTCCAACTCTTAATTGTTCATCATTTAAAATATGCAGTTCCGTATTTTAATTGCCAGTTGCCTCTTGGAGTACTTACCGCAAGTGGAAAGACATATAAATCAATGAATCCGCACTCCATTTGCATATTATCCTTGTGTGCCGGCGCGGGAGACGTTTAGAGAGTCATTTCCTGGTAGATTTAGCCATGATTTGTGGCTGATTGGTGATGGATGGCTTACCATTAAAGGCCGGAGTTCCCTAGGAGGAGATGGGCGGATGGCTTTAATTGGGGCTTAGGCAGATTTGTGAAAGAAAAAGACCATCCAAGGCTAATTTAGTTAAGCCATGCCATCAGGAGCAAAGATAATTGATCTTTTGGTGGGTAAAATGAGGACCCAAAATGCGGACTTCAACTCCCAGAATCCCCCAGCCAGCGTGCTTTAAGAGGGTGTCTGTCTGTCTGTCTATCTATCATCTCTGTGTGTCCCTCTGTCTATCCATCCATCTGTCTGTCTATCTATCTATCTATCTATCTATCTATCTATCTATCTATCTATCTATCTATCTATCTATCTATCTATTATCTGTGTCTCTATCTATCTATCTATCATCTATCATCTCTGTGTCTATACATCTATATCATGTCTATCTGTCATCTATCTCTATCTATCATCTATCTATCATCTCTGTCTATCATCTACCTACTTATCTATCTATCTATCTATCTATCTATCTATCTATCTATCTATCTATCTATCTACCTATCTATCATCTATCATCTCTGTGTCTATACATCTATATCATGTCTATCTGTCATCTATCTCTATCTATCATCTATCTATCTATCATCTCTGTCTATCATCTACCTACTTATCTATCTATCTATCTATCTATCTATCTATCTATCTATCTATCTATCTATCTATCTATCTATCCATCCACCCACCCACCCACCCATCCATCCATCCATCCATCTATCATCTATCTACCTATCTATCATCTCTGTGTCTATACATCTATATCATGTCTATTTGTCATCTATCTGTATCTATCATCTATCTATCTATCATCTCTGTCTATCATCTACCTACTTATCTATCTATCTATCTATCTATCTATCTATCTATCTATCTATCTATCTATCTATCCATCCACCCACCCACCCACCCACCCATCCATCCATCCATCCATCTATCATCTATCTACCTATCTATCATCTCTGTGTCTATACATCTATATCATGTCTATCTGTCATCTATCTCTATCTATCATCTATCTATCTATCATCTCTGTCTATCATCTACCTACTTATCTATCTATCTATCTATCTATCTATCTATCTATCTATCTATCTATCTATCTATCCATCCACCCATCCACCCATCCATCCATCCATCCATCCATCTATCATCTATCTACCTATCTATCATCTCTGTGTCTATACATCTATATCATGTCTATTTGTCATCTATCTGTATCTATCATCTATCTATCTATCATCTCTGTCTATCATCTATCTATCTATCTATCTATCTATCTATCTATCTATCTATCTATCTATCTATCTATCTATCATCTGTGTCTCTATCTATCAATCATCTGTGTCTATCAATCATCTGTGTCTATCAATCATCTGTGTCTCTATCTATAACATCTGTCTCTGTCTGTCTACCTACTTACCTACCTACCTATCATCTCTGTGTGTCTATCTATTCATCCATCCATCTATTCATCTATCACCTCTCTATCTATCTATGTATCATCTGTGTCTCTATTTATATCTATGTCTGTCTGTCCATCCGTCCAGCCATCCATCCATCCATCCATCCATCTATCTATCTGCCTGTTGCATAAACAGGGATCAGAAAAATAGGCTTATATAAAAAAAAAAACCTCATCGCATCAGAGGCATTGGCTGTGAGGTTGATGAGGTCAAATCGTGACGTTTGCAGGCAGGGTTTTCTTTAAAATAAAAACAAAAACAAAAAAGAGGCTTTAGATGAATCCGTGCCCATGTTTTTTTTTTGCAGGAGCTGCCAGTTGCCAAGAGTTAGTGGAGCCTCTCTGTCCAGAAGGAGTCTATCTTTTCAAAGTCCAGCCAAGGGGAGGGGAGGGCTATTAGAATCAGCAACAACTTAGAATGGCAGGAATGTTTAAACCAGGGGTGTCCAACCTTGGCCGCTTTAAGACTTGTGGACTTCAACTCCCAGAATTCCTCAGCCAGCTTTGCTGGCTGAGGAATTCTGGGAGTTGAAGTCCACAAGTCTTAAAGCGGCCAAGGTTGGCACCCTGGTTTAAACAAAAAAATAGAACTTTTCTAGCTAGCCGGTGCCAAGGGGAATTGAAAACCGTTATATCTGGCCAGGGTGGAATTTATTTCATTTTTTTCTGCTTTTTTAAAGTTTTGTGCCACCATCAACAAGTTGCTCCTTCCAAAAACAATTTGGTGGCCTCGGTCGGCTTGTAAAGGGGAAATCGAGGCCAATTGGGTGTTGAGTGGTGGTGATGCTTGTCCTCAAATGCCCCGGCATGTATATTTATTGCTATTGGTCATCTGGTCATCTTTGATTGAATTTTAATTCTGGGCTAGACGCCCAACGTTGCTTTCGCAACATGGGATGTGGCTGGAATGGATTGGAAATACATGATTTCCCTCATCTGGAAGGAGGGAATCCGGCACTCGAGAGAAGGTTTAGTGATTGGAACGCTGCTTTGCATCGGGACCAAATTGTAGGGGTAATCATTGAGGCACTAGAGGTGGGGAAAGGGACTTTGAAGGTCTTCTAGTCGAACCCCCCTGCCCAAGGCAGAGATCCTTATAACAATCCAAGAAGATCCAAGTTGGAAATAAGGAGGAATTTCCTGACTGTGAGAACGGTTAAGCAGTGGAATGGCTTGCCTCTGAAAGCAGTCATGGGAGGTTTTCAAAAATAGATTGGACAGCCATTTGTCCCGGATGGAATGAGGCCCCTGCCTTCAGCAGGGGGTTCGAGTAGATGACCTCCATGGTCCTTTCCAGCCCTATGTGGAAGGAAGAAGGGAGGGAGGAAGAAAGGAGGGAGGGAGAGCAATAGGTGGTCAGAGGGAGAAGGAAGGAAGGAAGAAAAGAAGGAAGGAAGGAGGGAGGAGGGAGGGAAAGGGGAGGGAGGGCAATGGATAGAGGGAGAAGGAAAGAAGGGAGAAGGAAAGAAGGAAGGAAAGGGGAGGGAGGGAAGGGAGGAAGGAAGAAGGGGCAATAGGTGGCTAGAAAAAGGAAGGAAGGAAAGAGGGAAAGGGGAGGGAGGGAGGAAGGAAGGAAGGAAGAAAGGAAGGAAGGAAAGAGAAAGGAGGGAAGGAGGAAGGAAGGAAAGAGAGGAAGGAAGGAAGGAGAGAAAGAATGGAGGGAGAAGAGAAAAGAAGGGAGGGAGTGGAAGGAAGGAAGGAAGGAAGGAAGGAAGGAAGGAAGGAAGGAAGGAAGGAAGGAAGGGCAATGGATAGAATCCTTCCTTCCCTTCCTTCCTTCCTTCCTTCCTTCCTTCCTTCCTTCCTTCCTTCCTTCCTTCCTTCCTTCCTTCCTCTTCCTTTCCTCTTTCCTTCCTTTCTTCCATTCCCCTTCCTTTCCTTCCTTCCTTCTTTTCCTTCCTTCCTTCCTTCCTTCCCTTCCTTTCCTTTCCTTTCCTTCCTTCTTTTCCTTCCCTTCCTTCCTTCCTTTCTTCCTTCCCTTCCCTTCCTTCCTTTCCTTTCCTTTCCTTCCTTCTTTTCCTTCCTTCCTTCCTTCCTTTCCATCCTTCCTTCCTTTCCTTCCTTCCCCTTCCTTCCTTCCTTTCCATCCTTCCTTTCCTTCCCTTCCTTCCTTCCCTTCCCTTCCTTTCCTTTCCTTCCTTCTTTTCCTTCCCTTCCTTCCTTCCTTCCCTTCCCTTCCCTTCCTTTCCTTCCTTCTTTTCCTTCCCTTCCTTCCTTTCCATCCTTCCTTCCTTTCCTTCCTTTTTTTCCTTCCCTTCCTTCTTTTCCTTCCCTTCCTTCCTTCCTTCCATCCATCCTTCCTTCCTTCCTTTCCATTTTCCTTCCTTCCTTCCTTCCTTCCTTCCTTCCTTCCTTCCTTCCTTCCTTCTTTTCCTTTCCTTCCTTCCTTCCTTTCCATTGTTTCTTCCTTTCCTTCCTTCCTTCTTTTCCTTTCCTTCCTTCCTTCCTTCCTTCCTTCCTTCCTTCCTTCCTTCCTTCCTTCCTTCCTTCCTTCCTTCCCTCCCTCCCTCCCTCCCTCCCTCCCTCCCTCCCTCCCCCTCCTTCCTTCCTTCCTTCCTTCCTTCCTTCCTTCCTTCCTTCCTTCCTTCCCTTCCTTCTTCCCTTCCTTTCCATCCTTCCTTCCCTTCCCTTCCCTTCCCTTCCTTCCTTCCCTTCCTTCCTTCTTTTCCTTTCCTTCCTTCCTTCCTTCCTTCCTTCCTTCCTTCCTTCCTTCCCTCCCTCCCTCCCTCCCTCCCTCCCTCCCTCCCTCCTTCCTTCCTTCCTTCCTTCCTACCCTTCCTTCCTTCCTTCCTTCCTTCCCTTCCTTCCTTCCTTCCTTCCTTCCTTCCTTCCTTCCTTCCTTCCCTTCCTTCTTCCCTTCCTTTCCATCCTTCCTTCCCTTCCCTTCCCTTCCCTTCCCTTCCCTTCCTTCCTTCCCTTCCTTCCTTCCCTTCCTTCCTTCCTTTCCTTCCTTCCTTCCTTCACCATCAAGGTTTTCAAGAAGAGACGGGACAGCCCTTTGTCTGGAATGGTCCAGGGTGGCCTGCTTGAGCAGGGGGGCTGGACTAGAGGACCCTTCCAATGCTGTTGTTCTGTATTCTAAGAGGGGGTTGGACTAGATGACCTTGAAGAACCCTTCCAACTCTGCGTGATTCTATTCACTTCGACTGCGTGGCAGGGCTTTGCAGTCAGATGAGGGAGCTTTGGACCATCTCGCCCAACCCTAATCCCGCTTGATCTCCCTGGATTAGGGGTTTACCGCAAAACGCTTTTGAAATTCTTTAGGCCGCCCTTTCAAGAGGGACTCCGATAAGTTTGCTCCCTTGGCTTGGAGGCCGGAGGAGAACCCCCCCAAAGCGGAAGGACTTGTCCGACTGGGCTGCCTTCGTTCCCAACCGGCTGGGGATGATGGGGGCTGGCATTCAACCCCTGGAGTTGGGGAAGTTGTCGTCCAACAATTAACCAGTGGAACGACTGGCCACCAGAAGTTTCAGGTGCTCCAACACTGGAGGTTTTTAAGAAGAGATTGGACGGCCATTGTCTGGGATGATGTAAGGTCTCCCACTTGTGCGGAGGGCTGGACTAGAAGACCTCCAAGGACCCTTCCAACTCTGTTTTCTTTCTTTCTTTCTTTCTTTCTTTCTTTCTTTCTTTCTTTCTTTCTTTCTTTCTTTCTTTCTTTCTTTCTTTCTTTCTTTTTTTCTTTCTTTCTTTCTTTCTTTCTCTTTCTTTTTCTCTCTCTCTTTCTCTTTCGTTCTTTCTCTTTTTCTTTATGTCTTTCTTTCTCTCTCTTTTTTCTCCCTTTTTCTTCTCTCTCTCTTTCTCTTTCATTCTTTCCCTTTCGTTCTTTCTGTCTTTCTGTTTCTCTCTCTCTCTTTCTTTCTTTCTCTTTCTTTCTCTTTCTTTCTTCCTCTCTCTTTTTCTCTCTTTTTCTCTTTTCTTCTCTCTCTCTTGCTTGCTTTCTGTCTGTCTCTTTCTTTCTCTTTCTTTCTTCCTCTCTCTCTCTTTCTCTTTCATTCTTTCCCTTTCGTTCTTTCTGTCTTTCTGTTTCTCTTTCTCTCTTCCTCTCTCTTTTTCTCTCTCTTTTTCTCTTTTCTTTCTCTCTCTCTTGCTTTCTTTCTGTCCGTCTCTTTCTTTCTTCCTCTCTCTCTCTCTTTCTTTTTCTCTTTTGTTCTGTCTCTTTCTCTCTCGCGCGCTTTCTTTCTGTCTGTCTCTTTCTTTCTTTCTCTTTCTTCCTCTCTCTCTTTTTTTCTCTTTTGTTCTTTCTCTTTCTCTCTCTCTCCTTCCTTCCTTCCTTCCTTCCTTCCTTCCTTCCTTCCTTCCTTCCTTCCTTCCTTCCTTCCTTTCTTTCTTTCTTTCTTTCTTTCTTTCTTTCTTTCTTTCTTTCTTTCTTATATCCCTGCTTTATTATTTTTACAAATCAAGGTGGTGAACATACAGATTGTCCTCGACTTACAACAGTTTGTTTAGTGACCGTTCGAAGTTAAAACAGCGCCTAAAAAAATTCTAGTTGAGCCCCACCTGGTTGGAAGCAGGACAGGCAATCCTCGGCTCACGGCTATAATGGGGACCGAGATTCTCATCGCTAAGCAAGGCCGTTGAGGGACTACTTTATAACCTTTATTTTTATTTAATTATTTTGCAACGGTGGTTAAGCAATCGTTGCTGTTGTTAAGCGAATCACGCGGTCATTAAGTGGATCTGGCATCTTCCATTGACTTTGCTAGTTGGAAACCGGCTGGGAAGGTTACAAACAGTGATCACATCAAACACACACACACACACACACACACACACACACACACAAACACGGACAGTGCATCTGTCGTAAGTGCAAGTCCAGCTGCCAAGTGCCTGGATTTTGATCACGTGACTGTGGGAATGTGCTGTCATAAGTAGGAGGACCAGTAAGATCATTCTTTTTCCAGTCCTTTTGTAAAGTAAGCCAAGGGCTGCCTCTAGCAGCTGGAGCCGGGGTGGGGGGGGAGTTTCCTGAAGCCCCCTCCCCTCCCTCCTGCAGCCCCCCTGGGGATCGAGCTGCCACGCCCACCCAGGCCATGGAGGTGCCCCGTCCTTCTGGCCAAAGGTCCTTGTGGAAGGGCTCTTGAGCATGAGCTGATAATTGGCTAATCCCGTTAAGGGACGGCCGCTAATTGGCTTTGCAACTGGCCCCTGCTGAGCTGCAGCTCAGCCCCGCGGCTGGCAGGGGAGCATGGGCAAGAGGCAGGGGAGCATGGGCCTTTTCCTCAGGGAGGCTGGCCCAGCAGAGCCTCAGGGGAAGAGCCTGAAGGAAGAAAATCACCAGCTCTCACCAACGTTGACGGATGATGTTCTGTAGTTGGGTCATGAAACGTCTGCAAGAAAACAGCCAGGCTCAGAGAGCACCAAGGACCCCAAACAGCGTGGTGCCGCCTCCTCCTCCTCCTCCTCCTCCTCCTCCTCCTCCTCCTCCTCCTCCTCCTCCTCCTCCTCCTCCTCTTCCTCCTTCTCCTCTTCCTCCTCCCCTTCCTCCTCCTCCTCCTCTTCCTCCTTCTCCTCTTCCTCCTCCCCTTCCTCCTCCTCCTCCTCCTCCTCTCCTCCTCCTCCTCCTCCTCTTCCTCCTCCTCTGCCTCTTCCCCTTCCTTCTCCTCCTCCTCCTCCTCCTCCTCCTCCTCCTCCTCCTCCTCCTCCTCCTCCTCCTCCTCCTCCTCCTCCTCCTCTTCTTCTTCCAACTCCTCCTCTTCACAATCCCACTGCCTTCTAACACTGATGATGTTCCCTAGATGGGTCATGAAACGTCTGCAAGAAAACAGCCAAGCTCAGAGAGCACCAAGGACCCTACAGTCCTCCTCCTCCTCCTCCTCCTCCTCCTCTTCCTCCTCCTTCTCCTCCTCCTCCTCTTCCTCCTCCTTCTCCTCCTCCTCCTCTTCCTCCTCCTCCTCCTCTCCCCAAGCCCCCTCCCTTCCAACACTGATGATGTTACCTAGTAGGGTCATGAAACGTCTGCAAGAAAACAGCCAGGCTCAGAGAGCACCAAGGACCCTACAGTCCTCCTCTTCCTCCTCCTCCTCCTCCTCTTCCTCCTCCTTCTCCTCCTCCTCCTCCTCCTCCTCCTCCTCCTCCTCTCCCCAAGCCCCCTCCCTTCCAACACTGATGATGTTACCTAGTAGGGTCATGAAACGTCTGCAAGAAAACCGCCACGCTCAGAGACACCCCCCTCCCAGGGCCCCCATTTCAACCCTGAGCCACCACTATTCCCCTTGATTGGTCTTCTCTGTTTGCCCACTGTTCCCCCAAACTCCCTGCCTCCGTGCTTCCAGTCCCATTGAAAGCAAAACCTGCCCCGCTGAGAGATCCGGAGCCTTTCTGGCCTGCCAGGTGGAGGGCTGCCCCAACCTCTTGTTCCAGACTTCATCGCCAAGCCTCCGGCGTCGAGCCTTTCCTGTTGGGTCAGTTTGCGAGGGCAGGTGTTGGGGGCAGAACCCTCTCCCGGTTTCTGTACCTCCTGTGCGCTGGTTTTGGCCGGGGGGCGAGACCCGCGAGGATGTCGCTCACACCCATCCAGCTCCCAGGTGGAAAACGTGGCTCGAAGCGCCTTCCAAGCTGCTAAGCGACTTGGGCCGAGTTCCAGGAGCTGGATGGAAAGCCACCAGGGGATCCCAAGGCTCTACAGGTAGCCCTCAACTGGCGACCACGATGGAGCCCCAAAAATCTATTTGCGGCTCAGTGAGTTCCCCCCCCCTTTGGCGATCTTTCCCTGCCACCGTCGTTAAGGGAATCGCTGCACTTGCGAAGGTGGTCACGCCGCTGCTCAAACGAATCCGGCGTCCGCGTTGACTTCGCTTGTCGGAAGGTCGCAAACCTGTAAATATATCTATCTATCTATCTATATCTATCTCTATATCTATATCTATATCTATATCTATATCTATATCTATATCTATATCTATCTATCTACCATCCATTCATTCAATTTCTCTCTATCCATGCATCCATTATCTATCTATCTATCTATCTATCTATCTATCTATCTATCTATCTATCTATCTATCTATCTATCTATCTATCTAATGCCACTCACACATCATCACAAAATCTCCAGAACCATAAAGCCTACAAACTTGAAATTCAGCATGTATTTTCCTCTTGGCTTCTAGGGACTCACCAAGAAAGGATTTTTCCAAATGACCCTCAGAGCATTTAGAGTATATTATTATTATTATTATTATTATTATTATTATTATTATTATTATTATTATTATTATTATTATTATTATTATTATTATTATTATTATCACACTCTGATGCTAAGGAGTTCTACTCCCCCTTCCCCACCTGAAAAGAAATCTCTTCCAAATGCAAAACACAAGCAGAGGAGTTTCAGTTTTAGTTTCAGAGCACCAAGCAGCTTTAGTACAGAACAGTTGAGCTAAGCCACGCCCAGGCTCCTTGCTCACACAGCAAATACTGTTTCTGTTGTATATATTTGCATACTCGTAATACTGCATTCTGATTGGTCCGACAATGCCGCCTATTGATTGGTCCATACTGAATACTTGAATACTGTTTATAATTGGTCCGCCTAACGGCGGGAAGTTTGAGAAACCGTCATTGTGGCGCGAGCGCGAGCAGCCGCTATAAAAGAGGCTGCCGCGGCTCGGTTTTGTTGAAGTTACTGAGAGCAAATAAAGAGCTGAATTCACACTGGTCTCGAGTCAGATCTTTTCCCGCGACAGAACAGTTTCAGTTTCCAAACAGCCCTCAACTCTCTCTCACACACTGACAGGACGCTAGCCAGATGAATACCCATGGATGCTGGGAGGTAGAGGCAGAAGATAGATAGATAGATAGATAGATAGATAGATAGATAGATAGATAGATAGATAGATAGATAGATAGATAGATGGCAGGCAGGCAGGCAGGCAGGCAGGCAGGCAGGCAGGCAGGCAGGCAGGCAGGCAGGCAGACGTGTAGATAATGATGGATAGAGATAGATAGATAGATAGATAGATAGATAGATAGATAGATAGATAGATAGATAGATAGATGATAGATAGGTAGGCAGGCAGGCAGGCAGACGTGTAGATAATGATGGATAGAGATAGATAGATAGATAGATAGATAGATAGATAGATAGATAGATAGATATGGATGGACGGACAGACCGACAGATACAGATTATATATGTGTGTGTGTGTGTGTGTGTATATATACATACATACATATACTGGAGAAAACCGAACAACCAAAGATCCATATATATATATATATATATATATATATATATATATATATATGGATCTTTGGTTGTTCGGTTTTCTCCGTAAGATGGAAGTATCTAGGCAACGTTTGATGAAGTCTCATTCATCATCTTCAGGCTTCTGTCTTCAGCTCTGTGCTTCTCAGAGTGATGTGAGCTTGCAGCTGCTTCTCCACATACAAATACCCGAGAACCTCAGAAAACATATATATATATATATATATATATATATATATATATATATATGTATGTATGTATGTATGTATGTATGTATGTATGTATGTGTATGTATGTATGGCATTCAGCTTTGTTCGGGTATTTTCCCACGTCATTGTGGTTGTGTTTATAAAGTTGTAGCAACGTTTCGGCAGAATCTCATCTGCCATCATCAGGCTTCTGTATTGTGTTCGTCTGTGAGTCAGACTTTTACAGTTGTTGAAAATACAGTTGAAAATACCCGAACAAAGCTGCATACCATACATGTAAGTACCCGCGAAAACTTAAGAAAACAAAATATATATATATATATATATATTTGGGGCATCTTCAAAGGGAGTTGCCTTCGTTGTGAGGCCTCCTGGGTAAGAGTGACAGCCTTTGCAGGAGGAAAAATGAAATTTTAAATGCAAGCTTATCGTGCAAAACAAGGAAACAACAGCAAGAGTTGAGCATGCCGCTAGCAGCTGGAGCCCCATTAAGTTGTGTTCACAGCTGGTTTTCAAGTTATTTTTTTTTCAGGACGGATTTCTCCTGTTTTGAACCCATTGTTCTCCTGCTATTCCTTTTCCTTGCAAGTCGCTGAAGAAGGGCCTGTGTTCAAAAAGGGAGGAGGGAGAAGCCTTAACATTGCCATCCAACAGTGGAAAAGCACGGGGGGGGGGGGGAGGCCAGAAGTTAAAGGAATTATTCCCCCTCCCCCCCCCCCACCAAGGAACGATAATTCTGCTCTTAAAAAGTCGCAGAGCTTCCAAGGCAGTTCCCAGCCAAGGCTGTGTGGATTTGCTGGGCTCAGAAGACAAAAAAAATGCTCGGTGGAAAACTGGGTTCATCCTGGCCATATTTCCATTCATCGGTCTTTGTTAAAGGTCAAATTAACGAAAGAAAATATTTGTGGCTCAGGGTGGATTTGAGGGGTCCCCGGCTGCTTTCTGAGCTGGGTTCTTTCCTTGCATTGCCCAATTGGGGAACATTATCAGTGCTAGAAGGGAGGGAATTGGAAGAAGAGGAGGACAGTGGGTTCTTTGAGGCTCTCTGAGGTAGGTGTAGTTTAGTTTAGTTTAGTTTAGTTTAGTTTAGTTTAGTTTAGTTTAGTTTAGTTTAGGTTAGGTTTAGTTTAGTTTAGTTTACTTTGTTTTAGTTTAGTTTAGTTTAGTTTAGTTTAGTTTAGTTTAGTTTAGTTTAGTTTAGTTTAGTTTAGTTTAGTTTAGTTTAGTTTAGTTTAGTTTAGTTTAGTTTAGTTTAGTTTAGTTTAGTTTAGTTTAGTTTACTTTGTGTTTAGTTTAGTTTAGTTTACTTTAGTTTTAGTTTAGTTTAGTTTAGTTTAGTTTAGTTTAGTTTAGTTTAGTTTAGTTTAGTTTAGTTTAGTTTAGTTTAGTTTAGTTTAGTTTGTTTAGTTTAGTTTAGTTTAGTTTAGTTTAGTTTAGTTTAGTTTAGTTTAGTGTCCTTCCACCTCATCCAACGAAATCAAACACCATCTTCAATGTACATCATGACCATGAAAATAAACACAAACTACACATCCTTCACACTCCATACATTGAATTGAAAACCCCTGATATTGCATTCATATTGCACTATTATACAATAGAATTCAAAAGAGCTACTGCCCTGGGATAGAAGCTGTTTTCCAGCCTATTTGTCCTTGTTTTTATTATCCTGTACCGTCTGCCAGATGGTAATAGTTCAAAAAGAAAAAAGAAAGGGTGCCCAGGATGAGATGGATCTTTAAGGATGTTTTGAACTTTCTTAAGGCAGTGGGAGTTATAAAGCTCTTCCAAAGAGGGGAGAGGGCAACCCATGATACTCTGAGGGGCAGTGACGTCCACCCTCTGGAGCGCTGTCCTATCTGCCACTGTGCAATTGTCAAACCACACACAGGTGCAGGAAGTTAAGATACTCTCTCTGGTGCAGTGTTGGAAGGTCCCCAGCAGTTTTCCATCCAGTTGTTGTTTCCTGAGAAGCCTCAGGTAGTCTAATCTCTGCTGGTCCCTTTTGACCAGGGCTGCAGTGTGAGCCCCCCTAGGTCACGTCCTCTTTTAGGGTAACCCCCAGAAACTTAAAACTGGCCACTTGCTCCCCTCGGTCTCCATGGATAAGCAAGGGCTGGAGGTCTGATCTGTCCCTTCTATAGTCCACTATAAGCTCCTTGGTCTTGTTGGTGTTGAGTACCAAGTTATTGTCTCCACACCACGAAAGCAACCGTTGGTCCACCTCATCTCGGTAGGCAGACTCACCCCTCCACCCCTGGAGATGAGTCCCACCACTGTTGTATCCTCTGCAAATTTAGCCATAGTATTACTAGCGTGAGTGGGAATGCAGTCATGCCCATGAAGAGTATAGAGTAAGGGACTCAACACGCAACCCTGTGGTGTACCCAGTGTTAAGAATAAGGGCTGAAGAGGTACGATGACCTAATCTGACCCTCTGTGAGCGGCCAGACAGGAAATCCATTATCCAAAGGCAGATGGAATTAGAAAGTCCAAGGTCCAGACGTTTAGACACTAGTCTGTGTGGAAGAATTGTGTTAAAGGTTGTTTTCTTGCAGACATTTCATGACCCTACTAGATAACATCATGAGGTGTAGAAGGGAGAGGGATTTGCAGGGATGGGGAGGAGGAGGAGGAAGATAAGGTGGAGCAGAAGGAAGAGGAGGAGGAGAAAAAAGATGGGGGTCCTAGGTGCTTCTGGGCTCGGTTGTTTTCTTTTAGATGTTTCATGACCTAACTAGGTAACATCATCAGTGAAGGAAGGAAGGAAGGAAGGAGGAGGAAGGAGGGAGGGGAGGGAGGGGGAGGGAGGAAGGGGAGGGAAGGAAGGAAGGAAGGAAGGAAGGAAGGAAGGAAGGAAGGAAGGAAGGAAGGAAGGAAGGAAGGAGAATAGAGAAAGTTGGGTCCATGGTGCTCTCTGAGCTGGGTGGTTTTCTTGCAGACATTTCATGACCCAACTAGGTAACATCATCAGTGCTAGAAGAAAGGAAGGAAGGAAGGAAGGAAGGAAGGAAGGAAGGAAGGAAGGAAGGAAGGAAGGAAGGAAGGAAGGAAGGAAGGAAGGAAGGAAGGAAGGAAGGAAGGAAGGAAGGAAGGAAGGAAGGAAGGAAGGAGAAGAGGAAGATAGTTGGGTCCTTGGTGCTCTCTGAGCTGGGTGGTTTTCTTGCAGACATTTCATGACCTAACTAGGTAACATCATCAGTGAAGGAAGGAAGGAGGGAGGGAGGGAGGGAAGGAGGGAAGGAAGGAAGGAAGGAAGGAAGGAAGGCTTCAGGCCTGGGTGCTTAGAGAGCGCCAAGAAGAAAAAAAAGGCTCCCCAAGATTCAGCTCCGGTCGAGGCCGCCTGAGCTTGCCAAGGAGGGTTGTGTGTTGCTCTGTGTGTGCAGCAGCAGGGGGGAGTGTGTTGTGTGAGTAATGACTTGCACATGACGGTGGAATTGGGTAGAAATTCTTCCTTTTTAAAAAAAAAACAAAAACACAACAACAACTCCTGTTAGGCGTAAAATGTTTGGCAGATGCTCCGAAGGGAGAGAAAAGGGACATTGTGAGAACTCTTTGCACACGCACACAGGCACACAGGCACGCAGGCACGCACGCTTATCCAAAGTCACAATCGGGGCTGGGCCCGCGCAAGAGAATGCCAAGCACAAGGGGACCTCTTGTGTGGGGATCGCTGGGGTCCCGGCCTCCTCCGTGGGAAACACACAGAGCCCAATTCGGAAGTCAAAAAACACACACCACCTTTTCCCTGCCTCGGGCGCATGTGAGCATTTGGCCGACGAGGCAGGCAACAAGCTGGTCGGGTGCCAGGGTTGTCCCCTCTTCCGTTTTGGATTCTTCCTTCCTTCCTTCCTTCCTTTCTTTCTTTCTCCATCTCTATCTCTTTCCCTCTCTCTTCTCCTTCCTTCCTTTCTTTCTTCCTTCCTTTTGCTCTTTCTCCCTCCCTCCCACGTCGACTCCTTCCATCTTTCCTCTCTTTTCTTTCCTTCTTTCCTTTTGCTCTTCCTTCCTTCCTTCCTTCCTTCCTTCCTTCCTTCCTTCCTTCCTTCCTTCCTTCCTTCCTTCCTTCCTTCCTTCCTTCTTACCTTCCTTCCTTCCTTCCTTCCTCCTTCTACCTACCTTCCTTCCTTCCTTCCTTTTGCTCTTTCTTCCTCCATTCCTCCTTCCCTCCTTTCTTCTTTCCTCTCTCTTTTCGTTCCTTCCTTCCTTCCTTCCTTCCTTCCTTCCTTCCTTCCTTCCTTCCTGCCTGCCTGCCTGCCTGCCTGCCTGCCTGCCTGCCTGCCTGCCTGCCTGCCTTCTCCATCATGGGAGGCTTTTAAGAAGAGATTGGACAGCCATTTGTGTGAAATGGACCCTATTTGAGCAGGGGGTTGGACTAGAAGACCTCACGGGTCCCTTCCAACTCTGATATCCTGTTCTGTGTGACGCCGTTGGGGATCTTTCTTTCCTGCACCCAGCATGACCTTATTGTTAGGTTCAGAGGGGCTCCACCTGTGAAGCCGCCTTGAGCAACAAGATCAGCCGGCGGTGAGGGCAGGAAATCTAACTTGGCGCTCCGCCCAAAAGCGCCGCAGAGACCGAAGCCGACAGGACGTACTGCAGAGCAGAGGCAGCCTTAGAAACGGCCTCGCCTGGGTCCGACCCGAGGGCTCCTGCTCGGCTTGAAAGGAGCCACGTGGCTGGGGGGGGCGTCTTGGAGAAGCGTTTGGGCATTTCCTGACAGGGAGAACCGTCAACCCGTGGTTGCTCCATCCCTGGAGGCTTTCACGAGGAGACGGGACGGCCATTGGTCTGGAATGGTCTGCTAGGGTCTCTGCCTTGAGCAGGTGGGGTTGACTAGAGGACCTTGTCGGTCCCTTCCAGCTCTGCATTCTATTCCATGTAGAGAACCCTGTTTAGGTGGCGATGGATGCCTTTGTGAAGATGCTCGATTTTGAGTAGAGTAGAGGAGAATAGAATTTAAATAGAATAGAATAGAATAGAATCAGAATAGAATCAGAATAGAATAGAATGGAATGGAATAGAATAGAATAGAATAGAATAGAATAGAATAGAATAGAATAGAATAGAATAGAATAGAATAGAATAGAATAAGGAGTAGAATAGAGAATAGAATAGAATAGAGAATAGAATAGAATAGAATAGAATAGAATCAGAATAGAATAGAATAGAATAGAATAGAATAGAAAATGGAACAGAATAGAATATAGAATAGAATAGAATAGAATAGAATAGAATAGAATAGAAAATGGAACAGAATAGAATAGAGAATAGAATAGAATAGAATAGAATAAGGAGTAGAATAGAGAATAGAATAGAATAGAATAAGGAGTAGAATAGAATAAGGAGTAGAATAGAGAATAGAATAGAATAGAGAATAGAATAGAATAGAGAATAGAATCAGAATAGAATAGAATAGAATCAGAATAGAATAGAATAGAATAGAATAGAATAGAAAATGGAACAGAATAGAATAGAGAATAGAATAGAATAGAGAATAGAATAGAATAGAATAGAATAGAATAGAATAGAATAGAGAAGAGAATAGAATAGAATAGAGAATAGAATAGAATAGAATAGAATAGAGAATAGAATAGAGAATAGAATAGAGAATAGAATAGAATACAATTGAGAATAGAATAGAATAGAATAGAATAGAATAATAGAATAGAATAATAGAATAATAGAATAGAATAGAATAGAATAGAATAGAATAAGGAGTAGAATAGAGAATAGAATAGAATAGAATAGAATAGAATAGAGAATAGAATAGAGAATAGAATAGAATAAGGAATAGAATAGAATTCTTTTATTGGCCAAATGTGGTTGGACACACAAGGAATTTGTCTTGGTGCAAATGCTCTCAGTGGACATAAAATAAAAGAGACATTCATCAAGAGTCAAGAATCATCAGGTCCAACACTTAATAATAGTCATAGGATACAAATAGGGAATTAAATCATACCAGGAAACAGTCCATATAAATCGTAAGGATACAAGTGACAAAGTTACAGTCCTACAGTCACAAGTGGGAGGGGATGGGTGATAAGGAGTGATGAGAAGAGTAATAATGCTAGTAGTGCAGACTTTGTAAATAGTTGGACAGTGTTGAGGGAATTGTTTGTTTAGCAGAGTGATGGTGTTTGGGGGAAAAACTGTCCTTGTGTCTAGTTGTTCTGGTGTGCAGTGCTCTATAGAGTCGTTTTGAGGGTGGGAGTTGAAACAGTTTATGTCTGGGATGTGAGGGGTCTGTAGATATTTTCACAGCCCTCTTTTTGACTCGTGCAGTATCATGTCCCCCTTAATTCTTCTTTTCTCTAGACTGGCCGAACCCAAATCCTGCAGCCATTCTTCCTATGTTTTAGTCTCCAGGCCTTCAATCATTGTACTTGCTCTTTTCTGCATTTTTCCCAAAGTCTCAACATCTTTTTTTGTAGCATGGTGACCAAAATTAGATGCAGTATTCCAGGTCTTCCTTCCTTCCTTCCTTCCTTCCTTCCTTCCTTCCTTCCTTCCTTCCTTCCTTCCTTTTCCTTCCTTTCCTTCCCTTCCCTTCCCTTCCCTTCCCTTCCCTTCCTTCCTTCCCTCCTTCCTTCCTTCCCTTCCTTCCCTCCCTCCCTCCCTCCCTCCCTCCCTTCCTTCCTTCCTTCCTCTCTTACTCTCTTTCTGTCTTTCCTTCCTTCCTTCCACCTATCTTTCTTTTCCTTTCCTTTCCTTTCCTTTCCTTTCCTTTTCTTTTCTTTTCTTTTCTTTTCTTTTCTTTTCTTTTCTTTTCTTTTCTTTTCTTATCTTCCATCTATCTACCTTTTTTTCCAAAGTCTCAACATCTTTTTTTGTAGCATGGTGACTAAAATTAGATGCAGTATTCCTTCCTTCCTTCCTTCCTTCCTTCCTTCCTTCCTTCCTTCCTTCCTTCCTTCCTTCCTTCCTTCCTTCCTTCCCTTCCCTTCCCTTCCCTTCCCTTCCCTTCCCTTCCCTTCCCTTCCTTCCTTCCTCCCTCCCTTCCTTCCTCTCTTCCTCTCTTTCTGTCTTTCCTTCCTTCCATCTATCTTTCTTTTTCCTTTCCTTTCCTTTCCTTTCCTTTCCTTTCCTTTCCTTTCCTTTCTTCTTCTCTTCTCTTCTCTTCTCTTCTCTTCTCTTCTCTTCTCTTCTCTTCTCTTCTCTTCTCTTCTCTTCTCCTCTTCTCTTCTCTTCTCTTCTCTTTCCTTCCTTCCTTCCCTTCCCTTCCCTTCTCTTCCCTTCTTTTCTTCTCTTCCATCTATCTATCTTTTTTTCCAAAGTCTCAACATCTTTTTTGTAGTATGGTGGCCAAATTGGTTTCAGTATTCCACGTGGGGGTCTTACTAGAGATGTGTAAGGCAGCCCTGATACTTCACGTGATTTTGATTCTCTCCCTCTGTTTATACAACCCAGGATCGTTGTTGGCTTTTTTGGCTGCTGCCGCACACGGCTGGCTTGTGTTTAACGGGTTGTTTTCTAGGACTCCGAGGCGTGATGACCCAAAGGGGCGTGGCACAAAGGCAACACAGTCAAATGAGTAAGAAGAGTCCCTTTAATACCTCCAATTTTGCCCCCAATGTCCAGGTGACCTTCGGCTGGAGAAAAAACTCCCCCAAGAATAGTCTTTAAGTGGAGGAAATTCAGTCTGAAAACGAAGTACATACAAACTGTAAATAAAAATCCACACAAACCTCGCTGCAGCAATTAACTTGACAGGGCAGGAGAAGGAATTGCAGACTTCAACAAAACACACACAGAGTTGGGAAGGCGCCAGGAACCCAGATCACCCTCAACAATAAAAGATAACTCACGATTTGCTCCCAACAACTTGCTGGGCGCAAACTCCCTTTTTAAACACTGCGTTCCCAGCTGTGCCTAATGAAGGGAATCAGGGCCTTTTCCTTCCCCGTAAGCCATGCAACCCATGTTGCTCCCTTCTCTGCTCTTCCCTGCGTGCCCTAGGATGAAGAGGGGGTGGGCCTGGGTCTTTCTCTCCCTTGTTCTACCTCTCCCCTGCTCTGCCCAGCTAGACTGTGCCCTTCCCCAGTTTCTTCCACAGCCAACGGAGCCACACTCCCGCTCCCTGTGCGCTGCTCAGCCTCCCCCTCGGAATCAGATTCCGACAGGGGCACGACACTAGGTCCCTCTCACAGTGACTGTTTTTGAGCCAGGTTTGGCCTAATCTGTCCTTTGTTTTGGATTGTTCTGACATTGGATTCAATCTCACGTCCTAAAAATAAAACACAAAAAAACAGCGAGGCGCTATGCTTCTTGGTGACAGAGCTGTGTAAGCATGGCTCAGCACCACGCCTGTGGCTTAATATAATCCCAGTATTAAAAGCACAGCCAGATGTTTTGTTTTTAAAAAGTCACATTAAAAAAACAACAACAGTTGAATGATGTAGAGCAGGGGTGTCCAACCTTGGCAACTTTAAGACTTGTGGACTTCAACTCCCAGAATTCCTCAGCCAGCAAAGCTGGCTGAGGAATTCTAGGAGTTGAAGTCCACAAGTCTTAAAGTTGCCAAGGTTGGACACCCCTGATGTAGAGCAAGGCGTGTCCCCAAACTTGGCAAGTTTTAAGACTGGTGAACTTCAACTCCCAGAATTCCTCAGCCAGCAATTCCGGGAGTTGGAAGTCCACAAATCTTCCAAGTTTGGAGACCCTCTGATGTAGGTTGGCATGGTCTCAGGATGGTTTGAAGGTAGCTGTGGCTGAAAAGGAGGCAGCTTTGGGCTCTCACCCCTGCGCCACGATTGCAGGAGTGGGCAGAGGCCGGGCGTGGCCGGCAGGGCGTTTTCCGTGGGATTCTCAGCCCTTTTTTTTCCTCCCCGTTGCTCCTTTCCCATCTTCACAAATTCGCGAGGGAAACTTGTCTCGGGATTCGCAGGGCCGGCAGTTCTTGGGTCTGTAGCACCAGGGAGCAAATGACATCCGAAGGGTGGTGTTAGGGATATACACCCTAGCAGAACGTGCAACGTAGTCAGTCAGGCAGGCAGATATGTGAGATAAACATTGTTGTAGTTTACACCAGGGGTCCCCAACCGCCGGTCCATGGACGGTACCGGCCGCGGAACAAGCCTTACCGGCCGCTGGTTGCTGGCGCCGCCATCTTTTTGGTAAAAAGCAATTTTTCGTCAAAAAGATGGCGGCGCAGCCTTCGGTGAGCTTTTCCGGGTAGAAAGCCATTTCTACCGAAAAGCTCACCGAAGCGCTGCGCCGCCATTTTTTGACGAAAAATCACTCCGTTACGCCACCGGAAGTGATTTTTCAAAAAGATGGCGGCGCCCAGCTGACGCGGAACCGGGCTGGCGCCCAGCTGACGCCGGAACGGGCCGCGGCGTAAAGGTTGGGGATCCCTGGTTTACACTCAGTAAAACAGATACAATGTGCTAGTTAAATAGTTTATTCCAGTAAGATTGTTAGCATAGTCAAACAGTCCATATATCATACACTAAGTTCAGTCCGTCCGGGGATTATTCATTAGCAAAGTCCAGTGTCGAAAAAGAGGTCAGTAAACTCACAAATAATCAGTCCAGTAATATATCTTTTTTGCAGTAGAGATATGAAGAAAATCAAACCTCTTTTCTTCGTTCAGCAATAGCAGGGAAAACACGCAGTTATCACCATCAATCCATCATTGTCAGCATTCCAGTAAAAGCCAGTAAACAGTGAGCTCTCTTGCTCCGTCTTATGGTGATTTTACAACCGCACCCAAAATACATGGTCTGCATTTAAAGTGATACACACAATCATAGTCTATATATATTATTTTACCCAAACTAAGTTAGGTAACCATGTTATCCCTAACAGGTGGTTTAAAAAAATAAAAGAATAAAACTTAAGAATTCCTTGCCAGGTTTGGGAACAGACTCCGATTCCCATCTTCTGGCAAGCCATGGTTTGTTTTGTTTTTTTCCTTCAGCCCCTTTCTCCTTTTGTCCCTTCTTGAATATTCTCGAGGCTTCGCTTCCATCCTCCTCGGCGCGTGAATATGAGTGCATTACTTATTTAATAAGTGTATTTTCTGCCCAGCTCACCCTCAAGCAGCTCTGGCTGGATTTCAGTGCTAAAAAACTTGAAGCAATTGGGTAATTCTGGGTAATTCGGAACTTCGAACCGTCTCTAAGCAACCCGTCGTAAGTCGAGGACTACCTCCTCTCTCAGCTGAGACAATCGGAGTTAGTCCTGGACTTTCGACAGTAACATTTCTCTCGCTAAGCCAGGCGGGTGCGACGTGAGTTTTACCCCGTTTTTTTGTGTTTTTTTTAACAATCTTTCTCGCCACCGTCGTTAAGTGAATCCCTGCAGCGGTTAAGTCAGCCCTCCACGGTCGTTAAGCGAATCCAGCTCCCCCACCCCCGTCGAGTTCACTCGTCGGAAGGGTCGCCAAAGGGGATCGTGTGATTTCCCCCACGTCCGTCGTAAGTGTGGATCAAGCATCTTGGATGTAACCTCATGGGACCCCAGGGAAGCGGCGACTGTCGTAAACCCGAGCCGGTGGCCAAGTGCCTGGATTTTGTTCACGTGACCCTCGGTGACGCTGCCATTGGTCGTTAAGGGTGAAAAATGATCCTTTCCCCCCACCACCCCAGTCCTGTTGTAACTTCGAAAGGTCACTAAACGAGCAGTTGTAAGTCGAGGACTTCCTCTGATCTTGCGACTCCTATAAACTCCTTGTTTGTCCGACCATCGCCAAGGCGTGGGACGCACACACCATCTTGTGCCGCCCAGCGCTGGGTTCTGAGTTGTTTGTGGTTGTCTGTCCACGGTCTAAGATTATACGCTACGGCGTGCAAAGTGTCTTGACGTGTCTTTTTTTCTTTTTGTCCTTTTCATCCCGAACACGGAGCCGCCGTGTGTTTTTCTCTGTGTCTGGGTGGAAACAAACAGGGCACCCTTGGTCAGCCTCATAATTGCACCGTCTGTCCGTGGTGGGGCCGTTGTGGGGTGTGGTGGGGAGTGCAGGGCAGGACTTTGTTTATTTTGACTGTATTTATTTATTTTGTCCAACAATGATTAGATAACAGGTATAAGTATAAACGTGGTTATAAAGATATGAAATGGATACGAATAAGGAGAAAAAGAAAAAGAAACAGGAAGGGGAATGGTAGGCACGTTTTGGTGCGCTTATGCACGCCTCCTGCTCCGGCGTGTGTGAGAGGATTTTCCTTACTCCCTTCCAACTCAATCCACCCATGGGACAGAAGTTGCCTTCGGAAGTTGTGGGAGCTTCATCCCTGGACGCTTCCAAGAAGAGACTGGACTGCCATTGGTCAGAAATTGTTTAGGGTCTCCTGCTTGGGCAGCGGGTTGGACTAGATGACCTACAAGGTCCCTTCCAACTCTGTTTATCTGTTATACGATGAACGGTTGCAGGAACTGGGCCTGGCTAGTTTACGGAAGAGAAGGACCAGGGTAGAGCATCTTCCAATATTTGAGGGGCTGCCCCAGAGAGGAGGAAGGGGGTCAAGCTATTTTCCAAATCACCTGAAGGCCAGACAAGGAATAATAATGGATGGAAACTGAACAAGGAGAGATTCAACCTGGAAATAAGGAGAAACTTTCTGACAGGGAGAACAATCCACCCATGGAACAGAAGTTGCCCTCGGAAGTTGTGGGAGCTTCATGCCTGGAGGCTTTCAAGAAGAGACTGGGCTGCCATCGGTCAGAAATGGTGTAGGGTCTACCGCTTGGGCAGGGGGTTGGACTAGATGACCCACAAGGTCCCTTCCAAGCCTGCTATTCTGTTATTACTATGTATTCAGAAATTGTGGGAGCTTCAACACTTGAAACTTTCAAAGAAGAGACTGGACTGCCATCGGTCAGAAATGCTTGGGTGGGGGGGTGGGGGGGGGGGGGGTTGGACTAGATGACCTCCAAAGTCCCTTCCAGCTCTATTCTGCATTAATTAAAGTGGTGGGAGTTTCGCCGTTGGAAGCTTTCAAGAAGAAACTGGACTGACATCTGTCAGAAATGTTGTAGGGCAGGGGGCCCCCAAAGATGGCAACTTTAAGACTTATGGACTTGGTGAACACTTGAACTGTTGACTTTTTACTGGTTCCAGACTGTGAATCAAACTGGAGACTAAATCTTAAATAATAACAGAATAAGAAAGTTGGAAGGGACCTTGGAGGTCTTCTAGTCCAGCCCCCTTCTCAAGCAGGAGAACTTATACCATCTCAAATGGCTGTCCTGTCTCTTCTTAAAAGCCTCCAGTGATGGAGCAGCCACGATTTCTTGTGGTCAGCTGTTCCACTGGTTAATTATCCTCACTCTTAAGGAAGTTTCTCCCTTAATTCCAGGTTGCTTCTCTCCTTGGTTAGTTTCCATCAGTTGCTTCTTCTCCTGCCCTCAGGGGCTTTGGAGAATAATTTGAACCCCCTCTTCTCTGGGGCAGCCCCTCAAACATTGAAAGACTGCTATCATGTCACCCCTGGTCCTTAACAGAAGTGGGAAGGGACCTTGGAAGGTCCTCTAGTCCAACCCCCTGCTCAAGCAGCTTTTCCTCGGAAGTTGTGGGAGCGCCATCCCTTGAGACCTTCAAGAAGAGACTGGACTGCCATTGGTCAGAAATGGTGTAGGGTCTCCCGCTTGGGCGGGGGGTTGGACTAGATGACCTCCAAGGTCCCTTCCAACTCTGATTATCTGTTACAAGCAGGAGAACCTATACCCTTTTCAGGCAAGTGACTGTCCAGTCTCTTCTTCAAAGCCTCCAGTGAAGGAGCGCACACAACTTCTGGTGGCAAGCAGTTCCACTGGTTAATTGTCCTCACTATTAGGGAGTTTCTCCTTAATTCCAGGTTGCTTCTCTCCTTGGTTAGTTTCCATCCGTTGCTTCTCCTCCAGCCTTCTGGGGCTTTGGAGAATGGCTTGACTCCCTCTTCTTTGGGGCAGCCCCTGAGATACTGGCTATCATGTCTCCCCTAATTCTTCTTTTCATTAAACTAACCATACCTTATTTCTGCAACCATCCATCGTATGTTTTAGCCTCCAGTCCCCTAATTCTCTTTGTTCCTCTTCTCTGCACTCTTTCTAGAGCCTCGACATCTTTTTTTTACATTATGGTGACCAAAACTGGATGCAGAATTCCAAGTGTGGCCTTAAGCGAGACCTTACAAAGCGGTATTAACACTTCACCTGATTTTAATTCTATCCCTCTGTCAATGCAGCTAGAACTGTATTGGCTTTTTTGGGCAGCTGCAGCCCGTGGCTGGCTCATGTTTAAGGACTCCAAGGTCCCTCTCGCAGTTACTGCTATGGAGCAAAAAGGTCTTCACACTTGGCAAGCTTTAAAAGACTTGTGGACTTCAACTCCCAGAATTCCTGAGCTAACATGACTGGAGGAGGAGGAATTCTGGGAGTGGAAGTCCACAAGTCTTAAAGCTGTCAAGTGTAAAGACTCCTAGAATAGATAGGTAGAGAAAGAGAGGTAGAGATAGAGAAAGAGAGATAGATAGATTAGATAGATGGAATAGATAGAGAGGTAGAATAGATAGAGAGAAAGAGAGAGAGATAGAATAGAGAGAGAGAAGGAGAGGGAGAGAAAGGATAGAGATAGATAGATAGATAGATAGATAGATAGATAGATAGATAGATAGATAGATAGATAGATAGATAGATAGATAGAATAGATAGAAAAAGAGAGGTAGAATAGATAGAGAGAAAGAAAGATAGAATAGATAGAGAGAAGGAGAGGGAGAGAAAGATAGAATAGATCGATTGAATAGATAAAGAGAGGTAGAATAGATAGAAAGAGAGAATAGATAGAGATAGAATAGATCGATCGATCGATAGATAGAATAGATAGAATAGATAGAAAAAGAGAGGTAGAATAGATAGAGAGAAATAAAGAGATAGAATAGATAGAAGGAGAGGGAGAGAAAGATAGAATAGATAGATAGAATAGATAAAGAGAGGTAGAATAGATAGAGAGAGGTAGAATAGATAGAGAGAAAGAGAGAGATAGAATAGGTAGATAGAGATAGAGATAGATAGATAGATAGATAGAGAGAGAGAGAGAGAGAGAGAGAGCAAGGGGTCTTCAAACTTGGCAAGCTTTAAAAGACTTGTGGACTTCAACTCCCAGAATTCCTGAGCTAACATGACTGGAGTAGGAATTCTGGGAGTTGAAGTTCACAAGTCTTTTAAAGCTGTCAACTTTGAAGAGCCCTGCTATTGAGCCAGGGACCACCTATCCGAGGAGCAGATGTCCATGTCGTCATGGAGGTTCAGGTTTAATTTGATGGCACCAAACTTGCTAGAGTTCTGCCAAGCCTTGGAGGCCTCCAAGTCGTCTTCTCATTTTTGCTCTATAAATCATCCTTTGCTCTAGAAACGTTTGCGTTGTTCATTGTTCTTCCTGTCAAGCAAAATATCACAACCACCCCATAATTTTGGTTTCTCAGATGGTATCCTACGCCAACGCACATCATCTGCTTTTCTCCCCCACTGGTCATAGCCACAGCCATCGTCTCCACCGTCCTGCTTACTCTGGAGGACAAGCAGCCGGTTTCCTCAGCCTCTGCCCTCAGGTTTATTAGAAGAGAATAGCTCTGGGTGGATCTGTGGCTGGACCTTGATGCCCTCTGGGCTGGGTTGTTGGGGTGTTGTTTTGGGGTTGTTGTTTTTTGCAGACATCTCATGACCCAACTAGGGAACATCATCAGCGTTAGAATGGAGTGGGATTTGTGGAGAGAACAGGACTGTGGAGTCCTTGGTGCTCCCTGAGCCTGGTTGTTTTCTTGCATAGGTTTCGGGACCCGTACTAGGCAACCACATTGGGGTGCATGGAGGGGAGGAGGAGGAGGAGGAGGAGGAGGAGGAGGAAGAGGAGGAGGAGGAAGGGGAGGAGGAGGAGGAAGAGGAGGAGGAGGAGGAAGAGGAGGAGGAAGAGGAGGAGGAGGAGGAAGAGGAGGACGAAGAGGAGGAGGAAGAGGAGGAGGAGGAGGAGGAGGAAGAGGAGGAGGAAGAGGAGGAGGAGGAAGAGGAGGAGGAGGAGGAGGAGGAAGAGGAGGAGGAGGAGGAGGAGGAAGAGGAGGAGGAGGAGGAAGAGGAGGAGGAGGAGGAGGAGGAGGAGGAGGAGGAGGAGGAGGAGGAGGAGGAGGACTGTGAGGCTCCTTGGTGCTCTCTATGCTTAGTTGTTTTCCTGCAGACTTTTACATAGAATAGAATAGAATAAAAATTAGGAATAGGAATGGAAGAGAAGTGGAGAGGAGACAAAAGGAGACGAGAAGGGAGAAGACAATATAGAAGAGAATAGAAATATAGAATAGAATAGAATTCAGAATAGAATAGAGTAATAGTGGAATGAAAAAGAATAGAATAGAATAGAATAGAATAGAATAGAATAGAATAGAATAGAATAGAATAGAATAGAATAGAATAGAATTATTTTTATTGGCCAAGGGTGATTGGATACACAAGGAATTTGTCTTGGTGCAAATGCTCTCAGTGCACATAAAAGAAAAGAGACATTCATCAAGGGTCAAGAATCATAAGGTGCAACATTTAGTAATAGCCATAGGGTACAATAAGAATAGAATAGAATAGAATAGAATAGAATAGAATAATCAGAGTTGGAAGGTACCTTGTAGGTCATCTAGTCCAACCCCCTGTCCAAGCGGGAGACCCTACCCCATTTCTGACAGGTGGCAGTCCAGTCTCTTCTTGAAAGCCTCCAGGGATGAAGCCCCCACAGCGTCTGTTCCACGGGTTGATTGTTCTCACGGTCAGAAAGTTCCTCCTTATTTCCAGGCGGAATCTCTCCTTGTTCAGCTTCCATCCATTATTCCTTCTTCTTGGATGACAAGTGAAATATCTTCTTTAAGGGAAAAAAACCAGAACCAAAATCCAGTTGCCTTTCCAAAAACCATTTTTGACACGATCCTGTCACTTTTCTTCACTGCCGTTGCAACTTGGGACGGTCACTCCATGGCTTACTGTAACCTGAGGATTACCTGTAATTTTTAGGAAGGCCACCAGGACCTGGTTTCCTACCTCAGGCCCGGCTTGAAAGTGCCTTGCTTTGTTTGAACCCAGTAGGCTCTGTGAAACCAGTCACTGAGCTTTCATAAACTTATTAAATTCATGACCGAACTTGGGGCATCCCTGCCTTCAGGCAAGGAATGTGGTTACTGGCCTGGGAAAAAAAACCTCAACAGGTATGCTCCCGTCTGAAAAAGGAGGGAAGTTGCAGCTACCTGCAGCTACCTGCATGTTTAAATATTAGGAAAAAACACATCCTGAGGGTCAAAGGTTCTGTGGAGCAGCCTCCCTACAAAAACGGTGGGTCCAATATCTCGGTGGCTTTTGAAGAAGAGATTAGTCAGTCTTGGTTACCTGAAGATGTGTGGATGTCAACTTCCAGAATTCCCCAGCCAGCAGGCACACTGGTTGGGGAATATCTGGGAGTGGAAGTCCATCCTTCATAAAGAAGGCTGGCTGGGGGATTCTGGGAGTGGAAGTCCTCCCTCTTAAAGCAGGCTGGCTGGGGATTCTGGGAGTGGAAGTCCATCCCTCTTAAAGCAGGCTGGCTGGGGATTCTGGGAGTGGAAGTCCATCCCTCTTAAAGCAGGCTGGCTGGGGGATTCTGGGAGTGGAAGTCCACCCCTCTTAAAGCAGGCTGGCTGGGGGATTCTGGGAGTGGAAGTCCATCCCTCTTAAAGCAGGCTGGCTGGGGATTCTGGGAGTGGAAGTCCAGCCCTCTTAAAGCAGGCTGGCTGGGGGATTCTGGGAGTGGAAGTCCATCCCTCTTAAAGCAGGCTGGCTGGGGGATTCTGGGAGTGGAAGTCCACCCCTCTTAAAGGATGCTGGCTGGGGGATTCTGGGAGTGGAAGTCCTCCCCTCTTAAAGGATGCTGGCTGGGGGATTCTGGGAAGCCCACCCTCTTAAAGCAGGCTGGCTGGGGATTCTGGGTGTGGAAGTCCTCCCCTCTTAAAGCAGGCTGGCTGGGGATTCTGGGAGTGCAAGCCCACCCCTCTTAAAGCAGGCTAGGTGGGGGATTCTGGGAGTGGAAGCCCTCCCCTCTTAAAGTGGCCAAGCTTGAGAAACACTGAACTAAACAGGTTGAACAGGAGCCGTGGTGGCACAGTGGTTAGAGTGCAGTACTGCAGGCTACTTCTGCTACCTGCCAACTGCCTGTAATGTGGCAGATTGAATCCCGCCACGCTCAAGGTTGACTCAGCCTTCCATCCTTCCGAGGTGGGTAAAATGAGGACCCAAAATAGTTGGGGGCAAGAAGCTGTAAACCACTTAGAGAGGGCTGTAAAGCTGTGATGACCCAGAGTACCTCAGACATATAACAAAACCTAAAACGTAACTAAAAGTCCTTTAATGCCTTCAACTTGGCTTCACTGTTTAATTGTTCACAGTGGAGGAGTAAACTATTTTCAAAATAACATTTCAAAGGAAAGACATACAGTTCACATTCAGAGAGCCGATAACGAAGCAAAAACCCCAAAACAAACCACATTGAATAAATTTCCACAACGGACCAGGATAGTTAATTTGCCAACTTCAGGAAGATAACCAGGTACAGTCCGTTGGAAGAACCCCAACCAAGATAAACCTTCTTTAGGAATAAAACACTAATTTGTTTCCAGCATTTGCCAGTATGCAGGTCCGTGCTCTTATTCAGTTGTCACACCTGCAGCCCATGAAGGGGATCAGGGCCCTCTCCTCCTGAGTAGACGATGTCTCTCCTTTATCCTCTCCTCCCTGCGTGCCCTAGGATGGATAAGGGATGGGCCTGGGTCCTCCTCTGACTGCCCAGCCATCCTCTGCCCTTCCCCAGCCTCCTCCACCACCTCCGGAGCCACATTTCCACTCCCTATCGGCTGTTCCTCCTCTCCCTCAGAGTCCAGTCTCCACCAGAGGCATGACAGAAGCCCTGTGAAGCAGTATATAAATCTGAAGTGCTATTGCTATCCAATTTGCTAATTTTCTTTCTTTTTGCTTGTTTCTTTCTTTGTTTTCTTAATGGGCCTGAAGATTATAATTTCAAACAGGAAGTTTGTGGTCTGCTTCAGCTGGTGAAAACTTGCTAAAGGTTTATTCACCCTTGAGAAAAGGGGAAGCGTAAGGTCTGAAAGATGTTGAAACTCCGTCTTCCCCTTCCCCTATCGGATGCTCAGGGAGAAAAATCTACCTGTGGTGGCTAAGAGTCAACAACGCTTCGTTTGGCTGGTGGTTGGTTAGTCTTGATTAATGGTGGGCCAACATCTCCATCGATCTACCTGTCTGGGGAACCTCCCTTGAGGCCTGGCTGACCGATCAGTCCTACGCTAGGAACGCCAAGCCTGGGAACCAGATGGAATCGCCTTACTGGCGTGGGTGGCAACCTTTCCTAATATTTTCTCGGCTTGCTCCTGTGCGTTTGCCGAGGTCCAGGCTCCTTCTGGGTTTCAAAAACAGCAAATAAAAAGGCTTAACCTACCTTCCGAACAGGCTGGCAAGGATAGGCGTTTTATTTAGGCCATGTTTAAGCCTGCCTTCCCTTTGGAAAAACTGCTCAGGATCAAAATTAGGTGAAGCGTTAGCGCGGCTTTATACTGTATTAGTGAGACCCAACGAGGAATGCGACGTCCAGGTTTGGTCACCACGCTATAAAAAAAGAGGTTGAGATTCTAGAAAAAGTGCAGAGAAGAGCAACCAGGATAATGAGGGGACTGGAGGCTGAAACATACGATGACCGATTGCAGGAAGTGGGCCTGGCTAGTCTAGTCTGTTTGTCTATCTGTCTGTCTGTCTATCTATCTATCTATCTATCTATCTATCTATCTATCTATCTATCTATCTATCTATCTATCTATCTATCTATCTATCTGTGTGTCTGTCTTTCTGTCTATCTATCCATCTATGGGAGGGACTGGAGGCTAAGACATACGATGAACGGTTGCAGGAACTGGGCCTGGCTAATCTAGGGAAGAGAAAGACCAGGGAAGACAGGAGAGCATCTTCCAATATTTAAGAGGCTGTCCCAGAGAGGAGGAGGAGTGGGTCAAGCTATCTCCAAGGCACCCGAAGGCCAGACAAGGAAGAATGGATGGAAACTGACCCAGGAGAGATTCAACCTGGAAATAAGGAGGAATTTTCTGACAGGGAGAACAATCCACCGATGGCACAGAAGTTGCCTTCAGAAGTTGTGGGAGCTTCATCCCTGGAGGCTTCCAAGAAGAGATTGCACTGCCATCTGTCAGAAATGGTGCAGGGTCTCCTGCTTGGGTGGGTGGGGGGGGGGGGTTGGGCTAGATGACCTACAAGGTCCCTTCCAACTCTGACAATCTGTTAATCAGTTTTGGTCACCACACTATAAAAAAAAGAGGTTGAGAGTATAGAAAAAGTGCAGAGAAGAGCAACCAGGAGGATGAGGGGACTGGAGGCTAAAACATACGATGAATGTTTGCAGGAACTGGGCCTGGCTAGTCTAGGGGAGACAAGGACCAGAGGAGGCAGGAGAGCATCTTCCAATATTTGAGGGGCTGCCATAAAGAAGAATTCTCCAAATAGGTTGCCTCCAGAAATTGTAGGTGCACCATCACTAAAGGTTTTTTTTTTTTAAGAAGAGATTGGATAGCCATTTGTCTGAAATGTTATAGGGTTTCCTGCTTCAGCAGGGAGCTGGACTAGAAGACCTCCAAGGCCCCCTTCCGATGTTGTTAATCTGTTATTCAAAGCAACCGAGGGCAGGCACAAGAAGCAAACTAACGAAGGAGACATCCAGCCAGTAGACCAAGCAGAATAAGAGAACAGTAGAGTTGGAAGGGACCTTGGAGGTCTTCTAGTCCAGCCCCCTGGCTCAAGCAGGAGACCCCTTGACCATTTCAGACAGGTGGCTGTCCAGTGTCCTCTTGGAAACCTCCCCTGATGGAGCACCTACAACTTCTGGTGGCAAGTAGTCCCCATGGTTAATTGTCCTCCCTGTTAGGAAGTTTCTCCTTAATTCCAGGTTGATTCTCTCCTTGATCAGTTTCCATCCAATGCTTCTTCTCCTGCCCTCAGGTGCTTTGGAGAATAATTTGACCCCCTTCTTCTTTGGGGCAGCCCCTCAAATATTGTAAAACTTCTATCATGTCATCCCACCCGTCCTCCCCCCATTAAACTAGACATACCCAATTCCCACGTTTTCCCACATTAAATTTGTTTCTGCACGAGTTTCCTTCCTTCCTCTCTCTCTCTCTCTCTCTCTCTCTCTCTCTCCCTCCCTCCCTCCCTCTCTCTCTCTCTCTCTCTCTCTCTCTCTCTCTCTCTCTCTCTCTCACACACACACACACACACACACACACCCAACTCTCCTGGTCCCTCCGTCGCCTTTGGATGCAAGGGAGAAGGATGTCCTTCCTTCCCCACAAAAACAGTTTAGTCTAAATCTGCAGGGAAAGTTTTCTTGGGGCTCTCTTGCCCTGGTAAGCCGAATGGAGCGGCTGAGGCTCCCCTTGTTTCTTTCTCATGATGAACCTTCCTCCCTTCTAGGTAAGTCCTTGAGTTGCAACCGTTCATTTAGTGACGGATCAAAATGCAGCACTGAAAAAAAAAGGGACTTGTCATCAATTTTCATCCTGCCGATTTGGCCCAAAGTCACTTATTCAATTTTCATGCCTAAGGCGGGAACTAGAACTCACCACCTCCTGGTGATTGGCCCAAAGTCACCCAGCCGGCTTTCATGGCTAAGGCAGGAACTAGAACTCACCACCTCCTGGTGATTGGCCCAAAGTCACCCAGCCAGCTTTCATTCATAAGGCGGGAACTAGAACTCACCACCTCCTGGTGATTGGCCCAAAGTCACCCAGCCAGCTTTCATTCATAAGGCGGGAACTAGAACTCACCACCTCCTGGTGATTGGCCCAAAGTCACCCAGCCAGCTTTCATTCATAAGGCGGGAACTAGAACTCACCACCTCCTGGTGATTGGCCCAAAGTCACCCAGCCAGCTTTCATTCATAAGGCAGGAACTAGAACTCACCACCTCCTGGTGATTGGCCCAAAGTCACCCAGCCAGCTTTCATTCATAAGGCAGGAACTAGAACTCACCACCTCCTGTTGATTGGCCCAAAGTCACCCAGCCGGCTTTCATGGCTGAGGCGGGAACTAGAACTCACCACCTCCTGGTGATTGGCCCAAAGTCACCCAGCCAGCTTTCATTCATAAGGCAGGAACTAGAACTCACCACCTCCTGGTGATTGGCCCAAAGTCACCCAGCCAGCTTTCATGGCTAAGGCGGGAACTAGAACTCACCACCTCCTGGTGATTGGCCCAAAGTCACCCAGCCAGCTTTCATTCATAAGGCAGGAACTAGAACTCACCACCTCCTGGTGATTGGCCCAAAGTCACCCAGCCAGCTTTCATTCATAAGGCAGGAACTAGAACTCACCACCTCCTGGTGATTGGCCCAAAGTCACCCAGCCGGCTTTCATTCATAAGGCAGGAACTAGAACTCACCACCTCCTGGTGATTGGCCCAAAGTCACCCAGCCAGCTTTCATTCATAAGGCGGGACTAGAACTCACCGTCTCCTGGTGATTGGCCCAAAGTCACCCAGCCGGCTTTCATTCATAAGGCAGGAACTAGAACTCACCACCTCCTGGTGATTGGCCCAAAGTCACCCAGCCAGCTTTCATGGCTAAGGCGGGAACTAGAACTCACCACCTCCTGGTGATTGGCCCAAAGTCACCCAGCCAGCTTTCATTCATAAGGCAGGAACTAGAACTCACCACCTCCTGTTGATTGGCCCAAAGTCACCCAGCCGGCTTTCATGGCTGAGGCGGGAACTAGAACTCACCACCTCCTGGTGATTGGCCCAAAGTCACCCAGCCAGCTTTCATTCATAAGGCAGGAACTAGAACTCACCACCTCCTGGTGATTGGCCCAAAGTCACCCAGCCAGCTTTCATGGCTAAGGCGGGAACTAGAACTCACCACCTCCTGGTGATTGGCCCAAAGTCACCCAGCCAGCTTTCATTCATAAGGCAGGAACTAGAACTCACCACCTCCTGGTGATTGGCCCAAAGTCACCCAGCCAGCTTTCATTCATAAGGCAGGAACTAGAACTCACCACCTCCTGGTGATTGGCCCAAAGTCACCCAGCCGGCTTTCATTCATAAGGCAGGAACTAGAACTCACCACCTCCTGGTGATTGGCCCAAAGTCACCCAGCCAGCTTTCATTCATAAGGCGGGACTAGAACTCACCGTCTCCTGGTGATTGGCCCAAAGTCACCCAGCCGGCTTTCATTCATAAGGCAGGAACTAGAACTCACCACCTCCTGGTGATTGGCCCAAAGTCACCCAGCCAGCTTTCATTCATAAGGCAGGAACTAGAACTCACCACCTCCTGGTGATTGGCCCAAAGTCACCCAGCCAGCTTTCATTCATAAGGCAGGAACTAGAACTCACCACCTCCTGGTGATTGGCCCAAAGTCACCCAGCCGGCTTTCATTCATAAGGCAGGAACTAGAACTCACCACCTCCTGGTGATTGGCCCAAAGTCACCCAGCCAGCTTTCATTCATAAGGCGGGACTAGAACTCACCGTCTCCTGGTGATTGGCCCAAAGTCACCCAGCCGGCTTTCATTCATAAGGCAGGAACTAGAACTCACCACCTCCTGGTGATTGGCCCAAAGTCACCCAGCCGGCTTTCATTCATAAGGCAGGAACTAGAACTCACCACCTCCTGGTGATTGGCCCAAAGTCACCCAGCCAGCTTTCATGGCTGAGGTGGGAACTAGAACTCACCACCTCCTGGTGATTGGCCCAAAGTCACCCAGCCAGCTTTCATGGCTAAGGCGGGAACTAGAACTCACCACCTCCTGGTGATTGGCCCAAAGTCACCCAGCCAGCTTTCATGGCTGATGTGGGAACTAGAACTCACCGTCTCCTGGTGATTGGCCCAAAGTCACCCAGCCAGCTTTCATTCATAAGGCAGGAACTAGAACTCACCACCTCCTGGTGATTGGCCCAAAGTCACCCAGCCAGCTTTCATGCCTAAGGCGGGACTAGAACTCACCGTCTCCTGGTGATTGGCCCAAAGTCACCCAACCAGCTTTCATGGCTGAGGTGGGAACTAGAACTCACCACCTCCTGGTGATTGGCCCAAAGTCACCCAGCCAGCTTTCATGCCTAAGGCGGGACTAGAACTCACCGTCTCCTGGTGATTGGCCCAAAGTCACCCAACCAGCTTTCATGGCTGAGGTGGGAACTAGAACTCACCGTCTCCTGGTGATTGGCCCAAAGTCACCCAACCAGCTTTCATGGCTAAGGCGGGAACTAGAACTCACCGTCTCCTGGTGATTGGCCCAAAGTCACCCAACCAGCTTTCATGGCTAAGGCGGGAACTAGAACTCACCACCTCCTGGTGATTGGCCCAAAGTCACCCAGCCAGCTTTCATGCCTAAGGCGGGACTAGAACTCACCGTCTCCTGGTGATTGGCCCAAAGTCACCCAACCAGCTTTCATGGCTGAGGTGGGAACTAGAACTCACCACCTCCTGGTGATTGGCCCAAAGTCACCCAGCCAGCTTTCATGGCTAAGGCGGGAACTAGAACTCACCACCTCCTGGTGATTGGCCCAAAGTCACCCAACCAGCTTTCATGGCTGAGGTGGGAACTAGAACTCACCACCTCCTGGTGATTGGCCCAAAGTCACCCAGCCAGCTTTCATGCCTAAGGCGGGACTAGAACTCACCGTCTCCTGGTGATTGGCCCAAAGTCACCCAACCAGCTTTCATGGCTGAGGTGGGAACTAGAACTCACCACCTCCTGGTGATTGGCCCAAAGTCACCCAGCCGGCTTTCATGGCTGAGGTGGGAACTAGAACTCACCACCTCCTGGTGATTGGCCCAAAGTCACCCAGCCAGCTTTCATGGCTAAGGCGGGAACTAGAACTCACCACCTCCTGGTGATTGGCCCAAAGTCACCCAGCCAGCTTTCATTCATAAGGCGGAACTAGAACTCACCACCTCCTGGTGATTGGCCCAAAGTCACCCAGCCAGCTTTCATGGCTAAGGCGGGAACTAGAACTCACCACCTCCTGGTGATTGGCCCAAAGTCACCCAGCCAGCTTTCATTCATAAGGCAGGAACTAGAACTCACCACCTCCTGGTGATTGGCCCAAAGTCACCCAGCCGGCTTTCATGGCTAAGGCGGGAACTAGAACTCACCACCTCCTGGTGATTGGCCCAAAGTCACCCAGCCGGCTTTCATGGCTAAGGCGGGAACTAGAACTCACCACCTCCTGGTGATTGGCCCAAAGTCACCCAGCCAGCTTTCATGGCTAAGGCGGGAACTAGAACTCACCACCTCCTGGTGATTGGCCCAAAGTCACCCAGCCGGCTTTCATGGCTAAGGCGGGAACTAGAACTCACCACCTCCTGGTGATTGGCCCAAAGTCACCCAGCCAGCTTTCATTCATAAGGCGGGAACTAGAACTCAGCACCTCCTGGTGATTGGCCCAAAGTCACCCAGCCGGCTTTCATGGCTAAGGCGGGAACTAGAACTCACCACCTCCTGGTGATTGGCCCAAAGTCACCCAGCCGGCTTTCATGGCTAAGGCGGGAACTAGAACTCACCACCTCCTGGTGATTGGCCCAAAGTCACCCAACCGGCTTTCATGGCTAAGGCGGGAACTAGAACTCACCACCTCCTGGTGATTGGCCCAAAGTCACCCAGCCGGCTTTCATGGCTAAGGCGGGAACTAGAACTCACCACCTCCTGGTGATTGGCCCAAAGTCACCCAGCCGGCTTTCATGGCTGAGGTGGGAACTAGAACTCACCACCTCCTGGTGATTGGCCCAAAGTCACCCAGCCAGCTTTCATGGCTAAGGCGGGAACTAGAACTCACCACCTCCTGTTGATTGGCCCAAAGTCACCCAACCAGCTTTCATGGCTAAGGCGGGAACTAGAACTCACCACCTCCTGTTGATTGGCCCAAAGTCACCCAACCAGCTTTCATGGCTAAGGCGGGAACTAGAACTCACCACCTCCTGGTGATTGGCCCAAAGTCACCCAGCCGGCTTTCATGGCTAAGGCGGGAACTAGAACTCACCACCTCCTGTTGATTGGCCCAAAGTCACCCAGCCGGCTTTCATGGCTGAGGTGGGAACTAGAACTCACCACCTCCTGGTGATTGGCCCAAAGTCACCCAGCCAGCTTTCATGGCTAAGGCGGGAACTAGAACTCACCACCTCCTGGTGATTGGCCCAAAGTCACCCAGCCAGCTTTCATTCATAAGGCAGGAACTAGAACTCACCACCTCCTGGTGTTTGGCATCAAAGTCACCCAACCAGCTTTCATTCATAAGGCAGGAACTAGAACTCACCACCTCCTGGTGTTTGGCATCAAAGTCACCCAACCAGCTTTCATTCATAAGGCGGAACTAGAACTCACCACCTCCTGGTGATTGGCCCAAAGTCACCCAACCAGCTTTCATTCATAAGGCGGGAACTAGAACTCACCACCTCCTGGTGATTGGCCCAAAGTCACCCAGCCAGCTTTCATTCATAAGGCAGGAACTAGAACTCACCACCTCCTGGTGTTTGGCATCAAAGTCACCCAACCAGCTTTCATTCATAAGGCGGGAACTAGAACTCACCACCTCCTGGTGATTGGCATCAAAGTCACCCAGCCAGCTTTCATTCATAAGGCAGGAACTAGAACTCACCACCTCCTGGTGTTTGGCATCAAAGTCACCCAACCAGCTTTCATTCATAAGGCAGGAACTAGAACTCACCACCTCCTGGTGATTGGCCCAAAGTCACCCAGCCAGCTTTCATTCATAAGGCGGGAACTAGAACTCACCACCTCCTGGTGATTGGCCCAAAGTCACCCAGCCAGCTTTCATTCATAAGGTGGGAACTAGAACTCACCACCTCCTGGTGATTGGCCCAAAGTCACCCAGCCAGCTTTCATTCATAAGGCAGGAATTAGAACTCACCACCTCCTGGTGATTGGCATCAAAGTCACCCAGCCAGCTTTCATTCATAAGGCAGGAACTAGAACTCACCACCTCCTGGTGATTGGCATCAAAGTCACCCAACCAGCTTTCATTCATAAGGCAGGAACTAGAACTCACCACCTCCTGGTGTTTGGCATCAAAGTCACCCAACCAGCTTTCATTCATAAGGCAGGAACTAGAACTCACCACCTCCTGGTGATTGGCATCAAAGTCACCCAGCCAGCTTTCATTCATAAGGCAGGAACTAGAACTCACCACCTCCTGGTGATTGGCATCAAAGTCACCCAGCCAGCTTTCATTCATAAGGCAGGAACTAGAACTCACCACCTCCTGGTGATTGGCATCAAAGTCACCCAGCCAGCTTTCATTCATAAGGCAGGAACTAGAACTCACCACCTCCTGGTGATTGGCATCAAAGTCACCCAGCCAGCTTTCATTCATAAGGCAGGAACTAGAACTCACCACCTCCTGGTGATTGGCATCAAAGTCACCCAGCCAGCTTTCATTCATAAGGCAGGAACTAGAACTCACCACCTCCTGGTGATTGGCATCAAAGTCACCCAACCAGCTTTCATTCATAAGGCGGGAACTAGAACTCACCACCTCCTGGTGATTGGCATCAAAGTCACCCAGCCAGCTTTCATTCATAAGGCAGGAACTAGAACTCACCACCTCCTGGTGTTTGGCATCAAAGTCACCCAACCAGCTTTCATTCATAAGGCGGGAACTAGAACTCACCACCTCCTGGTGATTGGCCCAAAGTCACCCAGCCAGCTTTCATTCATAAGGCGGGAACTAGAACTCACCACCTCCTGGTGTTTGGCATCAAAGTCACCCAACCAGCTTTCATTCATAAGGCGGGAACTAGAACTCACCACCTCCTGGTGATTGGCCCAAAGTCACCCAGCCGGCTTTCATGGCTAAGGCGGGAACTAGAACTCACCACCTCCTGGTGATTGGCCCAAAGTCACCCAGCCAGCTTTCACTCATAAGGCGGGAACTAGAACTCACCACCTCCTGGTGTTTGGCATCAAAGTCACCCAGCCAGCTTTCATTCATAAGGCGGGAACTAGAACTCACCACCTCCTGGTGATTGGCATCAAAGTCACCCAGCCAGCTTTCATTCATAAGGCGGGAACTAGAACTCACCACCTCCTGGTGATTGGCCCAAAGTCACCCAGCCAGCTTTCATTCATAAGGCGGGAACTAGAACTCACCACCTCCTGGTGATTGGCCCAAAGTCACCCAGCCAGCTTTCATTCATAAGGCGGGAACTAGAACTCACCACCTCCTGGTGATTGGCCCAAAGTCACCCAGCCGGCTTTCATGGCTAAGGCGGGAACTAGAACTCACCACCTCCTGGTGATTGGCCCAAAGTCACCCAGCCAGCTTTCATTCATAAGGCGGGAACTAGAACTCACCACCTCCTGGTGATTGGCCCAAAGTCACCCAGCCAGCTTTCACTCATAAGGCAGGAACTAGAACTCACCACCTCCTGGTGTTTGGCATCAAAGTCACCCAACCAGCTTTCATTCATAAGGTGGGAACTAGAACTCACCACCTCCTGGTGTTTGGCATCAAAGTCACCCAGCCAGCTTTCATTCATAAGGCAGCAACTAGAACTCACCACCTCCTGGTGTTTGGCATCAAAGTCACCCAGCCAGCTTTCACTCATAAGGCAGGAACTAGAACTCACCACCTCCTGGTGTTTGGCATCAAAGTCACCCAACCAGCTTTCATTCATAAGGCGGGAACTAGAACTCACCACCTCCTGGTGTTTGGCATCAAAGTCACCCAGCCAGCTTTCATTCATAAGGCGGGAACTAGAACTCACCACCTCCTGGTGATTGGCCCAAAGTCACCCAGCCAGCTTTCACTCATAAGGCAGGAACTAGAACTCACCACCTCCGGGTGATTGGCCCAAAGTCACCCAGCCAGCTTTCATTCATAAGGCAGGAACTAGAACTCACCACCTCCTGGTGATTGGCCCAAAGTCACCCAGCCAGCTTTCACTCATAAGGCAGGAACTAGAACTCACCACCTCCTGGTGATTGGCCCAAAGTCACCCAGCCAGCTTTCATTCATAAGGCGGGAACTAGAACTCACCACCTCCGGGTGATTGGCCCAAAGTCACCCAGCCAGCTTTCATTCATAAGGCGGGAACTAGAACTCACCACCTCCTGGTGATTGGCCCAAAGTCTCCCAGCCAGCTTTCATTCATAAGGCGGGAACTAGAACTCACCACCTCCGGGTGATTGGCCCAAAGTCACCCAGCCAGCTTTCATTCATAAGGCGGGAACTAGAACTCACCACCTCCTGGTGATTGGCCCAAAGTCACCCAGCCAGCTTTCATTCATAAGGCGGGAACTAGAACTCACCACCTCCGGGTGATTGGCCCAAAGTCACCCAGCCAGCTTTCATTCATAAGGCGGGAACTAGAACTCACCACCTCCGGGTGATTGGCCCAAAGTCACCCAGCCAGCTTTCATGGCTAAGGCGGGAACTAGAACTCACCACCTCCGGGTGATTGGCCCAAAGTCACCCAGCCAGCTTTCATTCATAAGGCAGGAACTAGAACTCACCACCTCCTGGTGATTGGCCCAACGTCACCCAACCAGCTTTCATGACTAAGGCGGGACTAGAACTCACAATCTGCTGGTTTCTAGCCTTTAACCGCTACTGGACCAAGCTGACTCTACTGTTGCAAGCTCTGCTGCATGGATGCCTCCACTGGGGGTGGGTGGGAAACAAGGGGCTTTTTGAAAACCAGGGAAGCCGTGAGCATGTGCCACCCACCCCCCCTTTTCCAAGCAGGGGGGGGCGAGGGGGGCGTCAGATCCATTCTTCTGTCAGCAGCAGCCGGAAAAAGATTCAGAAACCTGTTTGGAGAAGGCAGCTGTGGATGGGGGTGTAAAGGGGGAAACGAGGCCCCTTTTTCCGGTTGAGAACAATGGCCCTTGTGTTGGTGGGTAGTTATTTTTTCCTCTTCTCGTTCTGTAAATGCTGTCCTGGTGCAAAAGCTCATGTGGCGGGGAATCCTTGACTGCGGTTTGCACATCCGGAGCGCCGAACCTTTTCGTTCACGAAAGCCGACGTCTCTCCTCTTTTAGAAACGAGAAGCAGCCCCGTGGGCCCTTTTTCCGACAAACTGGTGTTTTTTTTGCCACTCGCTAAAAGTTTGAGTTAAATGTGTTAGCTGAAAAAGGGGCTGTCAGACTTCTGATTTTCCCCCTCCTATGGGGTGTGTGTCTGTGTGTCTGTGCTTTTGGGGTCTCTGAGCTTGACGGCTTTCGTGCAGACGTCTCATGACCCAACTAGGAGACGGCATCAGTCCTAGAACGGGAGTGCGGTTTGCGGAGAGGAGGAGGAGGAAGAGAAGGAGAAGGAAGCGTGGGATCCTTGATGCGCTCTGAGTTTGGTGGTTTTTTACCCCCCGACATTTCATCACCTGACTAGGTAACAGCATCGGTCCTAGAAGGGCGTGGAGTTTGCGGAGTGGAGGAGGAAGAGGAAGAGGGAGATTATGGGGTCCTTGGTGCTCTCTGAGCCGAGTTGCTTTCTTGCAGACGTTTTTTAATCCAACCAGGCAACATCATCAGTGCTGGAAGGAAGTACTGTTTATATAGAGTGGCTTGCTCTGGCAGTGTGTGTGTGTGTGTGTGTTCTTTGTGGTTCCTTGATTAGGTTGTTGTTTATTGTTAAGTCATTGCCAAGACACTTGTATATAGGTTCTCCTGCTTGAGCAGGGGGCTGGACTAGAAGACCTCTAAGGCCCCTTCCGGCTCTATATTTCTTCTCTTCCTCTTCCCTTCCCTTCTCTTCTCTTTTCCCTTCCTTCCTTCTTCTATTCTAGCCTAGCCTTTCCTATTCCTATTCCATCCATTCCATATAGTTTTTTTCCCCTCTTCTTTTTTTCTCGTTTCGTCTGGTCATTTGTCTTTTTTGTAAGTTTACTTTGTGTTAGAAATCGCTATTGCCATCAAACATGATAATTAAAAAAAAAAATTTTACAAGCACACCAATCCACACACACAAAAAACCCAGACAAATCCAGTCCGGTGTTTTTCACAAATGGCAAATTTCTACGCGTTGAAGTCCACCCTCTTAAATTTGCCACGTCTGGGGGAAAAAAACAAAAAACTGCGGGAAATTCCTTTGCAAAAGGGAAGTAAGGGAGACAGACATTCAGTTGCAGTATATTATTACACCTGCGTGTTATTGTTGGGGCCCTTGCCACTCCACCATGTTATACACCCGGTTTTACAACGTTTGTGTTAACTCCCACTTTGGTTGCAGTTTAAATTGTTAATGTTGAGTTGTGGTTGGGCCACGCCCTGGCAAAAGGCAGGTTGCAGTAAATAATTTTGGTGTTTTGTTTGTTTGTTTCCCCAGAGGAGGGACGAGAGCCAAAACATTGCAAGAGCTTCCAAAACCACAAAATTGCCGAGTGTAACATGGCTTTTGAGAGGAAAGAGGAGGCATGTTAGTAGTAGTAGCTGTTGGCTACAACAGCTTGAGACGCTGCCTCTCTACCAAAGGGAGCTTTCCTACTCTTGTGCCTGAGTAGAAGTCAGCACTGCAGGGGCGGCTGGGCTAGATGGGGGTGGTGCAAACTCTAAGACATCTGGACTACAACACAGAATGCTGGCTGGGGGATTCTGGGAAAGGAAGCCCACCCCTCTTAAAGCAGCCTGGCTGGGGGATTCTGGGAGTGGAAGTCCTCCCCTCTTAAAGTAGGCTGGCTGCGGGATTCTGGGAGTGGAAGTCCTCCTCTTAAAGCAGGCTGGCTGGGGATTCTGGGAGTGGAAGTCCTCCCCTCTTAAAGTATGTTGACTGGGGATTCTGGGAGTGGAAGTCCTCCCCTCTTAAAGCAGGCTGGCTGGGGGATTCTGGGAGTGGAAGTCCTCCCCTCTTAAAGTAGGCTGGCTGGGGATTCTGGGAGTGGAAGTCCTCCCTCTTAAAGCAGGCTGGCTGCGGGATTCTGGGAGTGGAAGCCCACCCTCTTAAAGCAGGCTGGCTGCGGGATTCTGGGAGTGCAAGTCCTCCCCTCTTAAAGCAGGCTGGCTGCGGGATTCTGGGAGTGCAAGTCCTCCCCTCTTAAAGCAGGCTGGCTGCGGGATTCTGGGAGTGCAAGTCCTCCCCTCTTAAAGCAGGCTGGCTGCGGGATTCTGGGAGTGCAAGTCCTCCCCTCTTAAAGCAGGCTGGCTGGGGGATTCTGGGAGTGCAAGTCCTCCTCTTAAAGCAGGCTGGCTGGGGGATTCTGGGAGTGGAAGCCCACCCCTCTTAAAGCAGGCTGGCTGGGGATTCTGGGAGTGGAAGCCCTCCCCTCTTAAAGCAGGCTGGCTGGGGGATTCTGGGAGTGCAAGTCCTCCCTCTTAAAGCAGGCTGGCTGCGGGATTCTGGGAGTGGAAGCCCACCCCTCTTAAAGCAGGCTGGCTGCGGGATTCTGGGAGTGGAAGTCCTCCCTCTTAAAGCAGGCTGGCTGCGGGATTCTGGGAGTGGAAGTCCTCCTCTTAAAGCAGGCTGGCTGCGGGATTCTGGGAGTGGAAGTCCTCCTCTTAAAGCAGGCTGGCTGGGGGATTCTGGGAGTGGAAGTCTTCCCCTCTTAAAGCAGGCTGGCTGGGGGATTCTGGGAGTGGAAGCCCTCCCCTCTTAAAGCAGGCTGGCTGCGGGATTCTGGGAGTGGAAGTCCTCCCCTCTTAAAGCAGGCTGGCTGGGGAATTATGGGAGTGGAAGCCCTCCCCTCTTAAAGCATGCTGGCTGGGGGATTCTGGGAGAGGAAGCCCTCCTCTTAAAGCAGGCTGGCTGGGGGATTCTGGGAAAGGAAGCCCTCCCTCTAAAAGCATGCTGGCTGGGGGATTCTGGGAGTGGAAGTGCATCCCTCTTAAAACATGCTGGCTGGGGATTCTGGGAGTGGAAGCCCTCCTCTTATAACATGCTGTCTGGGGGATTCTGGGAGTGGAAGCCCACCCTCTTAAAGCATGCTGTCTGGGGATTCTGGGAGTGAAAGTCCTCCCCTCTTAAAGCATCCTGGCTGGGGGATTCTGGGAGTGGAAGCCCCCCTCTTAAAGCAGGCTGGCTGGGGGATTCTGGGAGTGGAAGTGCATCCCTCTTAAAACATGCTGGCTGGGGGATTCTGGGAGTGGAAGCCCTCCCTCTTATAACATGCTGTCTGGGGATTCTGGGAGTGAAAGTCCTCCCCTCTTAAAGCATCCTGGCTGGGGATTCTGGGAGTGGAAGCCCTCCCTCTTAAAGCAGGCTGTCTGGGGGATTCTGGGAGTGGAAGCCCTCCCCTCTTAAAGAAGGCTGGCTGGGGAATTATGGGAGAGGAAGCCCACCCCTCTTAATATGGCCAAATTAGAAAGCCACTGGTTTAGCAGATTCCTGAACCCCCTACTTTGCAATCACAACGCCTCCTGTGATGACCCAGAGTATCTCACAAATATAACAAAACCTAAAACGCAACTAAAAGTCCTTTAATGCCTTCAACTTGGCTTCACTGTTTAATTGTTCACAGTGGAGGAGTAAACTATTTTCAAAATAACATTTCAAAGGAAAGACATCCAGTTCACATTCAAAGAGCCGATAACGAAGCAAAAAAAACCCAAAAACAAACCACTTTGAATAAATTTCCACAACAGACCAGGATAGATAATTGCCAACTTCAGGAAGATAACCAGGTACAGTCCGTTGGAAGAACACCAACCCAGATAAACCTTCTTTAGGAATAAAACACTAATTTGTCCTCAGCATCTGTTAGCATGCAGGTCCAACCTTTTATGCACCACCTGCAACCCATGAAGGAGGATCAGGGCCCTCTCCTCCTGAGTAGACCACATTTTACCCTGATCCTCTCCTCCCTGCGTGCTCTAGGATGGATAAGGGATGGGCCTGGGTCCTAGAGTCAATCTCCACCAAGGAGCATGACACTTCCGTTCCTCCTCCGAGTGAAAAAAAGACCCTTTTGTTCTGTAGATTGGGCTCTGCAGAATTTGGGCTCAAAAGCAACCCTCCCCCAGAGGACTCATCGGCCACGCCCTACAGCAGCCGCATCTTTCTTGGGGATGCATGGCTGCGCCCCCCCCCGCCTCAGCTGCAGTGCCGTACCACCCCGTCAAGATGCACAGAGGCTGGATTTGGGAAGGTGGAAGTTGACCTTGCGGGGGATAAACAGAAGAGATTCTGGCCAAGGAACAATCTGATCAAAGCTGAAGGAGCCCTGAGATGCATAACGACTGGCCAGAGGCAGAAATGGAGAAAGGAGCCGCTGTCTTAATTTTACAAGGCTGTAAAAGCGACAGCGGGCGCCTCGTCCTTTCAGACCTGCAAGATTGTGCTTGTGCGGCCTCACAGCAAAGTCAGGTTACAGGCCGTACTTGAATTACGACCGTGATTCGTGGCCATTCGAAGTCTCAACGGCCCTGAAAAAGCGGGAGTTACGACCGTTTTCCCACACTCCCACGTCCCGTGATCAACATTTGCTGGGCAGCTGGGTTCTGTTTATGACGGCCGCAGCGTTCCGGCGGGGCGGCGGGGGGGCTCACGTGATCCCCTTTGGCAAGGAAAGTCCACGTGGAGGGTGGAAAGCCAGATTCCCTTCACAACCCTGCTATTTGTCAACTCATAAAATAATTTCTTTTTGGAGTTGGCAAGAGAAAGGGAGAGGGGAGCAGTGTGGCAGCTTTGAAACCGAAAGTGCACTCCATAAATGTTTTCTTTTTTTTTTAAATAAAATTTTATTTCAGTTTTCCACATTTGAAAAACATCTCTTTTTAGCGAACAGCATGATTCCAGGTTTTCACATTTCCATACAAACATGGCTATGATTACATACTTTCACGTTTAATTTCATATCTCACCGATACTTTACACGCTTTCCATTATTATTTTTTTCCAAATACTTTCCTCCAACTTAAATTTTAAATAACTCTCGTACCTTGATATTCATTGGACTTTTGTACTTTTGTGTGCCAGGTTTGCAATTTCATCGCATCTTCTTATTTCATCGTTCCCACAAATTCTAATTCAATTCAAACATTTCAAAAAATATATATATTTCCCCCGCCAATCACTAATTTGAGCGTGCCACCCCTATAGCTTATATATCCTTTAATTAACTCCCCTTTAGATCCCAATAATCATTTAACTTTTAATTATCACCTAAGAATTAATAATAATACTCTCCTAACAACTACATTACATATATACCTTTTAGGTCAGATTCCACATGGTACTTTCCCAATGTTTCAAAGAAAGTAACTAGGTGACTGAAGTTTCTGCCAAGCAAATATCTAACTGGAGAGCCTGTTTGATGACTCTGGGCTATGGACTTGTCCCATTGGAGAATATGAATTACGATACACCCAGGGGGGTGGAGGGGAAAACCAGGGTCAAGGGTGACAATGAATTACGTGTCTCAGAGTCGGCTACACTCAGGCAGTGCCGGACATGTTCGCTCCCAATAAATCCTTTGGAAGTTTTGGAAGTTTGGCTCGAGACTCAGGATTTAAATGGGGGGTCACTGCCGGAATTCCCTTAGCAACTGCACGGATTCACTTAACAAGGGCGGCAAGAAAGCTTGTAAAAACGGGGCAAAAGTCGCTGAAGGACAGGCTTTGCTTAACAACATACCTTTGGGGCTGAATTGTGGTCGTAAGTCAAGGGCCGCCTGTGGTTGATCCGCTCTGTTTCCTGCCTGGGAGGGCTGGCAGGATTGCAGGGCAGGGTGTGTGTGTTGCAAGTATAGAGTAGAATAACAGAGTAGGAAGGGACCTTGGAGGTCTTCTAGTCCAACCCCCTGCCTAGGCAGGAAACCCTACACAATTCCAGACAAATGGCTGTCCAATCTCTTTTTGAAAATCTCCAGAGATAGAGAAAAAAGGGGAGGGAGGGAGGGAGGGAGGGAGGGAGGGAGGGAGGAAGGAAGGAAGGAAGGAAGGAAGGAAGGAAGGAAGGAAGGAAGGAAGGAAGGAAGGAGGGAGGAGTTGGAAGGGACCTTGGAGGTCTTCTAGTCCAACCCCCTGCCTAGGCAGGAAACCCTACACAATTCCAGACAAATGGCTGTCCAATCTCTTTTTGAAAATCTCCAGAGATAGAGAAAAAAAGGAAGGGAGGGAGGGAGGGAGGGAGGGAGGGAAGGAAGGAAGGAAGGAAGGAAGGAAGGAAGGAAGGAAGGAAGGAAGGAAGGAAGGAAGGAGGGAGAGTTGGAAGGGACCTTGGAGGTCTTCTAGTCCAACCCCTGCCTAGGCAGGAAACCCTACACAATTCCAGACAAATGGTTATCCAACATCTTTTTAAAAAACTTCCAGTATTGGAGCATTCATTTCCATTAAAATAGCCAGGCCCAGTTCCTGCAACCGTTCATCGTATGTTTTATCCTCCAGTCCCCTAATCCTCTTGGTTGCTCTTTGTTTTTTTTTTCTAGAGTCTGAACATCCTTTTTTATATTCTGGTACCCAAAACTGGTTGCAGATTTCCAAGGGTGACCTTCCCAAGGCCTTATAAAGCGGTATTAATACTTCACCTGATCTTGATTCTCTCCCTCTGTCGATGCAGCCTAGAACTGTGTTGGCTTTTGTGGCAGCTGCTGCACACGGCCGGCTCCTATTTCAAGGGCTGTCCACTTGGACTCCGAAATCTCTCCCACAGCTACTATTGAGCCAGGTACCACCTATACCTGTGATAGTGAACCTAGGGCACACGTGCCACAGGTGGCACACAGCGCCATTTGGGCGGGCATGCGAGCCCCAGGCAAACTGACTTCCTGGTGCATGCGCGCACCTCCCAGCTAATTTTGAGGCCAGTTTGAGGCCTTTTTCGGCCTCCCAGGGGCTCGAGGGAAGCCTCTGCAGGCTTTGGAGGCGGAAAAATAGGCCCGTTTTGTCACTTCCTGTATATCTGGAAATACCAGATAAGTGACGAAACGGGCCCATTTTTCGGCCTCCGAAGGCTGCAGAGGCTTCCTTCGAGCCCCTGGGAGGCTGAAAAGGCCTCAAACAAGCAAAAAATCAGCTTGGAGGTGCAGGGCATGTAAAGGGGAGGCGTGCAGGGGGAATCGCATGCGCACGCCCAGGCAGCGTGGGGGCGCGCACCTTGCCTTCTGAGTTCTGGCATGTGAGCGCGCGCACAATTTTTGGCACAGGAGCGTTAGCCACCACTGACCTATCCTGTACCTGTGTGTTTGGTTTTTCTTGCCTAAATGAACAACCTTCCTTTTATCAGCCTTGAATTTCACATGGTTAGATAGCACCCTGTGTTCAAGTCTGTCGAGATCCTTCTGTAGCTTAATCCTTTATAACCGATAATCGGAGTTGGAAGGGATCTTGTAGGTCATCTAGTCCAACCCCCCCATCCACCCAAGCGGGAGACCCTACACCAGTGATGGCTAACCTTTTCAGCTTGGTGTGTCGAAAATCGGGAAAAAGTGTAGCCTTCCTCGGGTCGTGTGTCACTTCAAGAAATATCAATAATTTGGTTTATGACGGACTGGGCTGGGGTGATCACACAGGGCTGTGAAACTCGTCTCCCTGGTCTCAGGGCTGCAGGTGCAGGATGTGGGGATCGGAAGGCCACCTTACAAGGGCTGTGAACCTCATGGATCTCCTTTCCTCCTGTTAGCGTTCCTGAGGTAATGAAACTGACAAACCTCAGTTTATGGCGGTTAAAACTGGTTCTCTGCTGCAAAGATCTTGCGGCAGCGGTGACACCACGCCTCCACGCCACAAGCAGGGAGCAGGGATTGGAGCGGAGCACAGGCAGCCTCTAAATGTGCAGGTTTTCCCCACACCAACAGGCGTGTCAGTCAAAGTGCCTCAGCGTGTCACGAGTGACACGCGTGTCATAGGTTAGCCATCACTGCCCTACACCATTTC